>NC_064920.1:298698598-299000102 GCF_023897955.1 Schistocerca gregaria | reverse complement strand
CGCACCGCATGGTCATACACCGAGGTGTTTTAACCCGCAAACCGCCCACCAGAGCGTTGTTTCACCATGTATCAGCCTTATCCTTAACTTATGAGTATGAGTCTAGATTGTGCGTTGCCCAAAGATACGCTCAAGTTACCTGTTAAAACCTCATGAAAATTCGTCTAGTAGTTACGGATGTTATGGTGTTCAAACAGATAGATACTTGGTTTTACAAAATGGCTCTGAGCACTATGGGACTTAACTGCTGAGGTCATCAGTCCCCTAGAAGTTAGAACTACTTAAACCTAACTAACCTAAGGACATCACACACATCCATGCCCGAGGCAGGATTCGAACCTGCGACCGTAGCGGTCGCGCGGTTCCAGATTGTAGCGCCTTGAACCGCTCGTCCACTACGGCCGGCACTTGGTTTTACAATTTTATTGTTAGCATATATACAAATACAGAAATAGGTTATAAGTATTCAGTATACCATAGAACACATAGCTCCTCAGTACTATTTCTGTAATTAGGTTGCCTCTGCGTAATTATTTAACCAGTCTTCACAAACTACACGAACTGTCTGTGATATAGCTGGCTTTGAAGTATAGAATAAGTATGCAAGAATTAAAAGAGAACTCCTAATTGCCAAACACCTAAGAGTATCAGCAAGGAATCGCTTTCCTGAAATTTGTGTCTTCCTTTGAAAGTACCAAATTCGTCAGAATTTTAAAATAAAGTGGCAACATCATAGTGAAATTAGGGAAAGCAATGTCCTCTTCTACATTTAGCACGCGCCATGTTTGCTGCAGTGTGTGTTAGTACAAGATGACTATTCCGTTGTCTTCGGCGAGTATTAATAATGCGGCACCAACCACCACTAATGCAATCTCTTCGCTGGACATGAGTAAAATACAGCGTGAATGCACAACGTGAAATGTTTGCAGTCAACTTCAGTGTTGCGGAATATGCGAATACACACAAACACAAATGTTTGTCGTTAGTGCGGAAGGGGACACGAACAACAAACACAGCTGCAAACACGTAGCGAACTTTGTCGGAAACAGTGTCGCGAACAAGAACAAGTTTTTAAACTCAGTGTAAGCGCGGCTTAACGCCGCAGCCAGCGGCAACCGTAGCGGGGCGCCCACGAGCCTCTCTCGCCACGCAGTGCCGTGGGAACAAGCCGAGCGCGCGTGTGGCGGCCACTCGGCCACGGTACATGCGCGCGCCAGCGGCACGCTGCGAGTGCCCGCCAGGGGGACACAAACAGGCTGTTTTGCGCCGTGTATACGCAGCGCCGCGCGCAATAACACCGCAGATAAGATTAGCCGCCCGCCTCCCGGCTGTACCTGGGACCCCGTCTGACCGCCGCGGAGGCCACGGCAAAGGTGAGCGCACGTCCGTGAGCGTAAAGACGTCGGCACACGGACCGTGCATCCGAACGTTGAGCGTTGAGCGTGCCGAGTTTCTGACGTCATAGCGTGGAACACCACGTTCGGGAGTCTTTCCGAACGTGCAGAGCAATGTCTGGCATGTCAGATATTCTGAGCGTGCATCTGAGCGTTGACCAATGAGATGGCACAACGCCACCTACGCCACACGCACGCCGTCTCCCTTCAGTAGAGCTGTGAGGCGCCATATTGGGTTTTATTTCAAGCCTATACGCATATATGCCGTTTCTGAGCACCAGCAAGTTGAGAATCACTGGAAAACCCGTTGCTAATTGTGTGATTCGTTCCAATAAAATGATGACAAACATCATATTCGTGGCAAAAGAATTATTGTAACTTGCGTATTATGAGAGTAGGCTATTTGAAGGCAGCGAGACACTGAAGCTGCACCCAAAACGCATTGTTCTTGGTACAATTTGCTATAATTAAATTTCAATTAGTAACATATCTACGATTAAGGTTTTCAGAAAGGCGTAACATAATATGTTTAGATGTACCGGACGTGGCGTGGATTTGGCGTAATGCGTACCGCCACTGTCCTGTTTATAGTTGTTTGTTGGTGCGGTGGTTCGCGTCTTGACACTTCCAATTTTTTTTCCTAACATTCGGGTTTTTATTAGGTTCTGATACTTCATTATTAGTTTAATATAAGTAAATATAATAACAGTTGATGTTATGTGAGTATAAGTTCACCTTTTTTTGAAGGGTGACTTTGTTCGATTGGCTTAATCTACAGGACAGCTTGCGCTACTTTTATAACGATATGTTGCTCCTTTTTCTTTTACGCTTCGTAATTCACATGTTGCAAAGATTATGCTACTGGGTAGGAACAGTGGTCAAGTAACACTGACCTTGGGGCTTTACTAAAATGTGGGAATGATGAAAGAATGTTTATCTTATGCGGAGAAGTATTCCAAATTTGTACCCCACTGTTTGTAACGGAACTTTTATAAGTCTGTGTCCGTAAGGATTGGACACGGTACTTTCCTTTTCGTGGACGATGGAGGAAATGTGCGTTTTAATAGAGGTAACGTGGGAATTTTTTTACGCGCGCCCTTTGAGTAAATAGTGTGATTTACGAACTTGAAACAACCGTCAACTGCCGCTGGAGTGCGTTGCGATCGCGTATACCACGTTGGGTCCAATGTACCGTATGCACAAGTCGCATCGTTCCTGAGCGTTCAGCAGCACGTTGGACTTGCACACTCAACGTTAACGTTCGACAGCACGGTCCGTGTGGCGACGGCTTAACCGCTGTACAGGATGATAGCCAGTCAAGGATTATTTAGGTAATTGGTTTAAAAAAATTTATTTCAAAGGCCCAGTGGAATCTTCACAAGTTTTTTCCCAAAGTAATTAACGCCGTCTCTACGTGACAAAAGTCGCTTGGCCCGCATCTCGTGGTCGTGCGGTAGCATTCTCGCTTCCCGCGCCCGGATTCCCGGGTTCGATTCCCGGCGGGTTCGGGGATTTTCTCTGCCTCGTGATGGCTCGGTGTTGTGTGTTTTCCTTAGGTTAGTTAGGTTTAAGTAGTTCTAAGTTCTAGGGGACTGATGAACATACCTGCTAAGTCCCATAGTGCTCAGAGCCATTTGAACCATTTTTGAACCAAAAGTCACTTGACTTTCAAAACCGTGGCGGTTCTGTCCAGTTAAACCTGCTGACAGGAGACGCCCTGCGAATTCACGCCATTGATTTTAGCCAATAGCGTGCGCAGGATACCGATCATGTGTGTGGACACCGGAGCGACCTGCGGTGCAGAACACAGTTGCCTCTCTCTCTTGTAATCCAGACATCGAGCTTTTCACGGCCGGCCACCAACGTAAGTTAACACTAACCACTTCCTTTCCGTTGCCCATTTCGTTTAATTGTTCGACATCCTAGACTGGCCTAAACCTGCTAACTTCCGACCCTAGGCGCGCCTTTTGTACTCCGTATATTGAAACATATCCTCTTTATTGAACTTCATTCCCTGTTTTGTCATTTAAAGACAGCCCTGGACGCCCACTATCAAATCCTGACCGCTCTACCTCCTGCACACTGCCTCCACGAGGCATATTTAACAACCTTCTTCCCTGTTCCCCGCCATTTTATACATCCCCAAACCACGTACTCTTTCACAATGGGTTTCAGAAGTGGGATGTAACAGTTGTATCCTCTCTTCACGACACGCTCTCTTTTACACAGCGCTTCACTGAGGTTAGCACTAGAGACTCAGTAACGATGCGAGGCTACACGTAACTTCCAATCGTGCAGAAACGATACACAAAAACTCAAAACAGATTTTTCCACCAAACAATTAAATTTTACAATTACATTCCAAACAAGATTAGAGACTCTTGTAACGCGGCTCCACGGTCTCCATAAATTCTTTACATGACATCGTTTTCTCATTTAGAGTGTAACTTTTTTTATTGTGCAGTTGCAGTTTAGGCATAAGATACTGTGTCATACTAACCGACGTTGCCCGGATATATGTTTATTTGTCTTCTGCTAATCCATCTCCTCCAGGCCTTTCTCTTTCTATCCCCATTTCCCTTTACTGTGTCCCTCTGCCCTTTCTCCTCTCTCTATCCACCGGCTCCTACACCTCTCTCTGTCCATCTCCTCCTTCACTCTAAAACTCATATTTCCCCTCTGAATTCATCTCCAGCCCCTCCCCCCTCTAAGTGGATCTCCTCTTACCCTCTCTCTCTCTCTCTCTCTCTGTCCATCTCTTCTTCCCCCACTCTCTGACCATCTGCTCCTCCCACTCTCTTTGTCCATCTCCTCTTTCAACTTCTCACCCTTTCTAAGTCAATCTGGGCCACTCCATCTGTCTGTCCAACTCCTCCTCCTCCTCCTCCTGTTGTTGTTGTTGTTGTGGTCTTCAGTCCTGAGACTGGATTTATGCAGCTCTCCATGCTACTCTATCCTGTCCAAGCTCCTTCATCTCCCAGTACCTACTGCAACCTACATCCTTCTGAATCTGCTTAGTGTATTCATCTCTTGGTCTCCCTCTACGATTTTTACCCTACACGCTGCCCTCCACTACTAAATTAGTGATCCCTTGATGCCTCAGAACATGTCCTACCAACCGATCCCTTCTTCTAGTCAAGTTGTGCCACAAACTCCTCTTCTCCCCAATCCTATTCAATACCTCCTCATTATTTATGTGATCTACTCATCTAATCTTCAGCATCCTTCTGTAGCACCACATTTCGAAAGCTGCTATTCTCTTCTTGTCCAAACTATCTATCGTCCGCGTTTCACTTCCATACATAGCTACACTCCATACAAATACTTTCAGAAACGACTTCCTGATACTTAAATCTATACTCGATGTTAACAAATTTCTCTTCTTCAGAAACGCTTTCCTTGCCATTGCCAGTCTCCATTTTATATCCTCTCTACTTCGACCATCATCAGTTATTTTGCTCCCCAAATAGCAAAACTCCTTTACTACTTTAAGTGTCTCATTTCCTAATCTAATTCCCTCAGCATCACCCGATTTAATTTGACTACTTTCCATTATCCTCGTTTTGCTTTTGTTGATGTTCATCTTATACCCTTCTTTCAAGACACTGCCCATTCCATTCAACTGCTCTTCCAAGTCCTTTGCTGTCTCTGACAGAATTACAATGTCATCGGCGAACCTCAAAGTTTTTATTTCTTCTCCATGGATTTTAATACCTACTCCGAATTTTTCTTTTGTTTCCTTTACCGCTTGCTCAATATACAGATTGAATAACATCGGGGAGAGGCTACAACCCTGTCTTACTCCCTTCCCAACCACTGCTTCTCTTTCATGTCCCTCGACTCTTATAACTGCCATCTGGCTTCTGTACAAATTGTAAATAGCCTTTCGCTCCCTTTCAGAAATGACTTCCTGACACTTAAATCTATACTCGATGTTAACAAATTTCTCTTCTTCAGAAACGCTTTCGGTGTCCATATCCTCCTTCCCCTCTCCGTCCACTCCTCCAACCCACCTTTGTGGCAGCCACTCTATTTGTACTTAGTAGTATAACCTGTGTTTTAGGGTGCACAGACACCTTACACAACGTCAGTAGTAGAGTCAGTTTAATGTTCAAAAGGTTTTAACATATGCTAACATATGGTTCAGTTGTTCCAACAGCTGTTTTCTAAAGGTAACTGAAGTTCCTAAAATTTGTCTACACTATCCGATTGACCTAGAATCGATCGTATAGAGACGGCTAAGGTGCTAGGTGGCTTCTGAAAGTTATTTTCTGAAGGCTACTTTTGTATTTGTTAAGGTGGTTTTAATATTTTCCGTGTTTAGTGCTTTAATAATTTTTTTTAATTTTGCTGCACCTGCATTTGTATTTGCCTTATGTATGGTATCATTGGCCCTCCCGGTTGGCCGTGCGGTCTAAGGCATTGCATTCCGGGAGGGAAGGAGCGCCTGGTCCTCGGCACGATTCCGCCCGGCGGATTTGTGTCGAGGTCCGGTGAACCGGCCAGTCTGTAGATGGTTTTTAGGCGGTTTTCCACCTGCCTCGGCGAATGCAGGCTTGTTCCCCTTATTCCGCCTCAGTTACACTATGTCGGCGCTTGCTGCGCAAACAAGTTCTCCAGGTAAGCGTACACCACCATTACTCTGCCACGCAAACATGAGGGTTACACTCGTCTGGTGCGAGACGTTCCGGGGGGTCCACCAGGAGAAGAAACGCACAATAACCCTGGGTTCCGTGTGGGGCGACGGAGGGGTGAAGTGGACTGCGGTAGTCGACGTGGGGTTGTGGACCACTGCGGCTGCGGCGGGGACGGAGCCTCTCCGTCGTTTCTAGGTCTCCGGTTACCATACAATACAATACAATGGTATTATTGGGGCGAGACAAAGGTTTGTGGTTATATCCTTGCAGTTTGTGGGGATTATTTTCTGATATCTTAATACTTTCTATGTTCAATGCTTTAATAATTTTTTTATTTTTATTTTGCTGTGCCCGCTTTCATATTTGCTGTGAGTGCGGTTCCTTGATGCAGGCCACAGGTTTCTTGCTGTATCGTTGCATAGCCTAAGGGAGCTTTGGTGTGTGTGTGTGTGTGTGTGTGTGTGTGTGTGTGTGTGTGTGTGTGTGTGTGTGTGTGTGTGTGTGTGTTTTGAGGGTACACTACTACTTTTCTTGTCTTGTTGGGGCCGGGGTAGGTACCCGATGTCTACCTCTGAGTCTACTGTGCCGCTTGCTGGCTTGCGACACAATCCAACATCGAACTGGCCACATGTAAATTATTCATGTTTGATATACTCGCTTGTGGTGATAGGAAAATCTTGGAACATGGCTATAGTTTAAAGTGAGGCCAGAGTAAAATTGTAATTTTAAAGTTTGTTGGCTCTAAAGCCAAAAGACTTTTATGCTTGGTGTTCTTTAACGTTTATATTGTTCTAAATAAAAAGAGATATTTATGCTTCGAGTTCTATAAACCGTTGTGTTGTTGAAAACAAAAGACAAATTTATGCTTGGACCTTGTAATATGTTAGTAAAGAGTTCTGGCGGTCAGTAAATTGGTTATAAGAATTGCTAAGCAACAAGCGATGTTCAATGTGTTTCCCAGCCCTTCCCCGAGGAAGGTTCAAATGGTTAAAATGGCTCTGAGCACTATGGGACTTAACATCTGAGGTCATCAGTCCCCTAGAATTACTTAAACCTAACTAACCTAAGGACATCACACACATCCATGCCCGAGGCAGGATGCGAACCTGCGACCGTAGCAGTCGCGCGGTTCCGGACTGAAGCGCCTAGAACCGCTCGGCCACCGCGACCGGCTCTTTCATCTTATCACACATGTCAAATGTATTTAACATAATTCACACATGTGCGTTTTTAACTTATCGAGGCGTAATAAGCAATGCAATAAATTTCAGGCATGCAGCCGCGCAAGACTCGCTCTGAGGATGGCCGGACGGCACGCTGCCTAAATATCAGTGGAAGAAGTAATATTTGAGTGTTTGCATGCCTGAAATTTATACTTAAGTGTACAGACATGTCACCTGTATCTGTAGCGAATTTCGCCCTACGGTTTCGTTTTCACGCATATCAATCTTTACGGCTCTTTGTTTCCTGAACAACGTGTCGTAAATAGATGTTATTTTGTAGGTACATTCAGTGGTACACTATATGATAACATACGTTTTTCATATTATGTGCATTGTGCTGCCACCTACTGCCAGGTACTCCATATCAGTGACATTAGTAGTCATTAGACATCATGACAGAGGAGAATGGGGAGCTTCGCGGAAGTCAAGGACTTCGAACGTCGTCAGGTGATTGGGTGTCACTTGTATCATACGTCTTACGAGAGATTTCCAAACTCCTAAACATCCCTAGGTCCACTGTTTCCGATGTGATAGTGAAGTGAAAACTTGAAGGGACGCGTACAGCACAAAAGCGTGCGGACCGACCTCGTCTGTTGACTGACTGAGATCGCCGACATTTGAAGAGGATCGTAATGTGTAATAGGCAGACATCTATCTAGACCATCACGCAGGAATTCCAAACTGTATCCTGATTCACTGCAAGTACTATGACAGTAAGGCAGCAGGTGAGAAAACTTGGATTTCACAGCCGAGCGGCTGCTCATAAGCCACACATCACGCCGGTAAATGCCAAGCGACGGGTCACTTAGAGCAAGGAGAGTAAGCAATGGACCATTGAACAGTGGAAAAACGTTGTGTGGAGTGACGATCACGGTACACAAAGTGGCGATCCGATGGCAGGGCATGGGTATGGCGAATGTCCGGTGAACGTCATTTGCCACAGTGTGTAGTGCCAACAGTAAAATTCCGAGGCGGTGGTGTTATGGTGTGGTCGTAATTTTCATGGAGGGGGCTTGCACCACTACTCGTGTTCCGTGGCTCTATCACAGCCTAGGCCTACATTGATGTTTTAAGCACCTTCTTGCTTCCCACTGTTGAAGAGCAGTTCGGGGATGGCGATTGCCTCTTTCAACACAATCGAGCACCTCTTCATAATGGACAGCCTGTGCCGGATTGGTTGCACGACAATAACATCCCTTTAATGGACTGGCCTGCACAGAGTCTTCACCTGAATCCTATAGAACACCTTTGGGATGCTTTGGAACGACGACTTCGTGCAAGGCCTTACCGACTGACTCGATACCTCTCCTCAGTGCAACACTCCGTGAAGAATGGGCTGCCATTCCCCAAGAAGTCTTCCAGCACCTGACTGAACGTATGCCTGCGAGAGAGGAAGCTATCATGAAGGCTAAGGGTGGGCCAACACCATATTAAATTCCAGCATTACCGATGGAGGGCGTCACGAACTTGTAAGTCATTTTCAGGCAGGTGTCCATATACTTTTGATCACATAGTGTACACACACCTATACGTACATACATTTTTATAACGTGTATGGAATACGGAGCAGGAATAGGTTAAAAATTGCAACATTCTTGTAGGGCTATGTCACATGACTTCAGCCAACACAAAGCTAGGTATTATCTGATCAAACGTATCCGGACACCCTTAGATAACGTGGGTTGACCACTAGATGTCACGAGAGGTGGACTTCCTAGTATGAACGAAGGTGAGTAGTAGCGTCTTGTCAGTGGAGGAACAGTAACAACAGAATGGGTCGCTTAGGACCTCCGAGCGACGTCGAACTTGAGTTAGTCATTGGATGTCATCTAAGTAACAAACCGATCAGGGACATTTGAACGCCTTTAAAGTTTACCACGTCAACTCTTGATGATGTGATGCTGAATTGGAAACAACCAGAGTTAAACAAAGACCAAACAGACCTCATTTACTGATGCACAGAGACCCTCGAACTTTCCACAGGTGGTTGTAAAAATTCGCGTGAAAACAGCGGAAGTAATCTCTCGTGATTTTGAAACTGCTTCCACCAGTGCAGCAGGCAGAATAAGTGAGCGTAAGCACTTAAAAAAAAAGGACTACAGCTGGAGTGCAGCTTCACACTTAAACTAAACACTTCTGTCTTCAATGTTATGTAACTCTTCTGTATTCAGTGATGAGCGACTCTTGGGTGGCGTAATGAGTGACGCTGCTGGGCAATGCATCACTGGAAACGAATGATTTGGAGCAATGAATCTGCTGTGGCAATATGATGGAAGGGTTCGGGATTGACGAATGCCTTGTAAACCCTGGATGTGAATGGATACCAACACATTTTGTGTTGTTTACTGTGTACAGTAGAGGGACAGTATCACGTCCGCCTCCGTTAGTTGAGTGGTCAGCGCGGTGGAATGCCACGCCAAGGGGCCCAGATTCGATTCCCGGCTGGCGCAGGAGATTTTCTCCGTTCAGGGAGTGGTTGTTGTGTTGTCCTCATCATCTTTTCATCCCCACCTGACGCGCAAGTCGCTCAATGTGGCGTCGAATGCAATAAGTACTTGCACTCGGCGGCCGAACTTCCCCGAATGAGGGGAATTAACCGTACGCTCATTTCCATTCCATGACAATTCACGCTAACATAAAGCAGCACCTGTGAAGCAATAGTCACATTCGTGGAATGAACTCGCTTGTCCAAAGTATTGACGCGAATCCAATGCAACACATGTGTGATTATTTACAACGTCGACTTCTCTGCAGACCCCAGCTTCCAACATCAAAACCTTCTCTGTTTTCATCTCCTGAGGAAGAAAGGGGCTACCTTTGCCCCATAGTCATACGCACACTTCACTGAAAGTGCCTCCAGCAGAGTTCAAACTGTCAAATGCGAGTGGTGGACACAGCCCATATTTGGTCCTTCTCGCGTAACGCCGAGAGACGAATGTGTTGTTAAGACCATCGAACACAATAATACGACCGGAGACGGTTGCCCAGCTAAGAACACCCGACAAGGAACTTGCACTGCAGTGCTGTAACTGAGTGCCGCAAGTGTGCAAGCGCACACGTCCGCTTCTGACATCCCCCTTTGCCAACATTCTCGACAGTGTACGGAAAGAAACAAAGGCCCCGAAAATCGGAAATTCTCTGCTCATCATCGCTGAAGAACGCTCTCGAGCAGAAACTGAAGGATGAGGAGGAAAAGGAAAACCAACGGGAAGAAACAAAAATAAAGTAGAATCCTCTACGGCAGAAAGAAGACCTTGTTGTGTTAAATGAAATTTACTCACAGCACCTAAGAAAACAGTCCGCAGTACAATACGTTTCCCCGGGGTGCGGATATAATTTTGATGACGACTGGATACAGTGTGGTAAAGATGCTGTAAATGTACTTTCGCTGCTTGAGCCAGTGTAGACGGAAGACTAACGCTTGGTTCAAATGGCTCTGAGCACTATGGGACTCAACTGCTGTGGTCATTAGTCCCCTAGAACGTAGAACTACTTAAACCTAACCTAACCAAGGACATCACACACATCCATGCCCGAGGCAGGATTCGAACCTGCGACTGTAGCGGTCTATTTACCACGTGGGTTCCCAACTTTACAGGAATGATGTTGAGACTGTGCGCTGCAGTATTTGCATTTTTAGTAGTGCTAGTGTCATGACTTACCATTAGGCGCCGGTTCTGGTACGGCGAGACAAGCTTGAAACACAAGAATCTGTGAGCATTACAATTTCAGTCAACCTGGGTCTGGACAAGGTGAGGAAGGCTTTACTCGTAAATCTGTTTTATCAAAACAACAGCAAAGGAGCAATAAATGATGGAGCTCCATCACACATTGCTCGTGAAGTTACTCCGTAAAACATTTCGAGAAAACCGAATTATGAGTCGATCGTTCTGAACTGCTTGGCCAACAAGATCATCAAAGTGAGGTTTTCACTCTGCAGCGGAGTGTGCGCTGGTATGAAACTTCTTGATAGATTAAAGCTGTGTGCCTGACCGAGAGTCGAACTCTCGACCTTAGCCTTTCGCGGGCAAGTGCTTTAGCAACTGAGCTACCCAAGCACAACTCACGACCCGTCCCCACAGCTTCAGTTCTGCCAGTACTTCGTCTCCCATCTTCCAAGCTTCACAGAAGTTTCCAGAATGAGATTTTCACTCTGCAGCGGAGTGTGCGCTGATATGAACCTCCTGGCAGATTAAAACTGTGCGCCGGACCGAGACTCGAACTCGGGACCTTTGCCTTTCGCGGGCAAGTGCTCTACCAACTGAGCCACCCAAGCACTACTTACGCCCCGTCCTCACAGCTTTACTTCTGCCAGTATCTCGTCTCCTACCTTCCAAACTTTACAGAAGCTCAAGTGCGAACCCTGCAGAACTAGCAATCCTGAGGGATGTTTCAGAATGAGATTTTCACTCTGCAAATCCCGAATTCGAGTCCCGGTCCGGCACACAGTTTTAGTCTGTCAGGAAGTTTCATATCAGCGCACACTCCGCTGCAGAGTGAAAATCTCATTCTGGAAACTTCTGTGAAGCTTGGAAGATGGGAGACGAAGTACTGGCAGAACTGAAGCTGTGGGGACGGGTCGTGAGTCGTGCTTGGGTAGCTCAGTTGCTAAAGCACTTGCCCGCGAAAGGCTAAGGTCGTGAGTTCGACTCTCGGTCCGGCACATAGTTTTAATCTGTCAGGAAGTTTCAAGATCACTAGATTTTAACCCAAGTGGTTTCTGCTCGTGAGTTTACCTGAAGGACTAGGTTTTTCAGCAGGTCACTGATACATATTGAAGGTTGAAGATGAGCATAGCGAAGGAGGTAACCAACATCCCACCTGAGGTGTTTCGGGCAGCAGCAGCAGAGCACTCTCTAGAGCGACTTCTGGCTGTCCTCGTTGCAGATGGTAGTCGCACTGAGCAACGTTTCTAACCTAGAACGTCAAGATTGTACGCAGTTAACATGTGGGAATTAAAATGTGTTTGTTTCAGTGGTTTATTCGTTATTTCTCTTCCGCATCTCCTTACAAATGTTTCGCTGTTCTACTATCACTCGTTTTTCATGGGGGCCCTCTCAAGTTGCGAAACTTTAATTTTAATCATCCTGTATTATGAAAGTTTGAGACGTTGTCTCTATGGTAACAGCACAAGAATTTCGCGTGCAAACTCTTGCTCGACTGAATGTCCACTCTTCTCCGCCTGTGCGGGGGAGAGTGTATTGTTAACGCTTTTGTTCTCTGGCTCCTGTTGTGTCTGTCTGAAGAGTTAAACAGCTTTTTTTTTTTTTTTTTTTTTTTTGCTTAAATCGTGGTGCAACTGCTTACACATTTTCCCGAGAAAGCGAAAGGATCGTAACCAGACCGTGCACTGGAACAAGTGTTTAATTGTGTACAACTGTTTCATTTTATATATAATTAAACGCTGGTACATTACTACCGGAAGCGGTGTTGGAGCGGACGACGTGCTGCTGACGAACGTTAATGTAACCGGAAACGTTAGCGATCTACGGACGGACGTAACAGCCCGAAATCGGTTATGGCGTTGAAGCAAAGCATTTGAAAAGTACTTGAAGCTGGTTGTGTTATTCACAAACAATCATTAACAGCCACGAAGTTCGCGAGACCCAGCATGGATAAAACAACTTCAAAATTTTCATTTCTTCGCCCTGAATTTTAATTCCCTTTCCACATTCCTCATAGGTTTTCCTTACTGCTCCCTCTATGCGTAGATTGAATAACAATGGGGATAGACAACACTCCCTTCTCAACAATTGCTTCCATGTCCTTCGACTCTTATAATTGTAGTGTGGTTTCTGCACATTTCGCGCCCTATATTTTGCCCTTTCTATCTTCAGAATTTCGAAGATTTAGTCCAGTCAACATTGCCAAAAGCTATCACTAAATTAGCAATTGTACAAAAGTAGGCTTGCCTTTCTTTAACTACCTTATAAGACGAGTCATCGTGCAGAGTACAATAAAAGACTGTTTAGCTAATCGCTTCCTTTTCTTAACTGCATACTCTTACCCAGTCCTCCATGGTGAGTCAGCTCGATAGCCACGCGCATGTCGCGTCGGTCCCTAACGCTCTTTCTGACAGGACGGTCCAGGTAACTACAAGCTGGTAATTCATCTTGTACCATCTGGTTCTAATGCGTTAGGATAAATGCCTCAAGACTGGGGATAACTCTTTTGAAATCGGTAGTTCTCACTAAAGGATAATATGACAGGAGCGAATTTAATTTACTGCGGTATCGTCTACATCTTACAACCTGCAGACAGCCAACCAAGAACGACATACACGTAACAAAACTTCATGCAACTTTTTGTTCGTGCTGGGATGGCTGCAGTCACCCATTTGTCACAAATATTCTGTTCACAGTGGTACAGAAAACTTACGCTATGAATACAAAGTCTTCAACATTCGGCAGCAACCATAACAGCGGTACAACTTTACATGCCTATTATCTCCAAAGATGATAGAGAGATTGCAAGCATGTACGGTCTGATAAAAGAAATAATTCAGAACGTTAATTGTGATAGGTGCCAGGAAGAAAGAGGATGGGGAAAACTAGTAAGAAAATATGGACGAAGGAAAGAAAAGTTAAGTTGCCTAACATAATTTTGCCGAGAACACAGTTTAATTATAGTTTAGGAAGCAAGAAGGGAAGTTGTACACCTGAAAGGCACCAGTAGACACCATAAAGATTACAAGATGTTAAACAGAGATTTCGAAATCAGGTTTTAAACTGGGGCAGATGTAGCCTCTGACCGTAATTTATTCGTTATGAACTGCAGACTGTATATTAAGAAACTGCGGAAAAGCAGGAAATTGTGAAGAAAAGGCCTGCATAAATTGAAAGTACCAGATACTGTTGAAAGATTCAAAGAGAGCCTTAGACAACGACTGGTTCTAAGGTGAGCAGAATGGAATGGTATAGAAATGAACAGATTTGAGAGATGAAATAGAGAAAGCAGCGTAGGATCAAATATGAAAAAGATAACGCCTACTGTAAATCGTTTATACCAGGCGAGATATTCGATGTATCAAAAGAAAGTAGAAAATATAAAAATACAAGCATCTAAAAAATCAGATAGAAAGTGAAAAATGGAGAAACAGGAATGGCTAGAGGAGAAATGCAGAACTGAAGAATCACGTATGATTATGGAAAGATAGATGCTGCCTGTAAGAAAATTATAGACCCTTTGGAGAACAGAGACGGATTTATGTCAGTATTAAGAGCCCAGATGGGAAGCTCATACTAATCAAAGAGAGGAAAGCTGAAAGATGGAACGAATCTACAAGGGTGTCTAAAACCTTTTTGCCGCGCGGGGTAGCCGCGTGGTCTCAGGCGCCTTGCCACGGTTCGCACGGCTACCCCCGTCGGAGGTTCGAGCCCTCCCTAGGGCAAGGGTGCGTCTGTTGTTCTTAGCGTAAGTTAGTTTTAGCTAGATTAAGTAGTACGTAAGCCTAGGGACCGATGACATTAGCAGTTTGATCCCATATGAACTTACCACAAATTTCCATAATTTCTCAAACCCTTTGGATCAAACTGAAATAGGCGATAATGGCCGGCCGCGGTGGTCGTGCGGTTCTAGGCGCTCCAGTGATGTCCTTAGGTTAGTTAGGTTTAAGTAGTTCTAAGTTCTAGGGGACTGATGACCACAGCAGTTGAGTCCCATAGTGCTCAGAGCCATTTGAACCATTTGAACCAGGTGATAATATGTCCACAACCAATTATACTGAGATGCGAACCAATGATTAGAAACACATGTTCATTGTTTGTGCAATACACTCCGAACACTGCATAACGACAATGTAGCTCATAATAATTATTCAAAGTGACGACTGCCAGTCTCAGTGCATTTATTACAACGGCGCATGAAGTTCTGATGCACTCTCTTAAACATCCCTGGTGTCTGTCGTACCAGGAGAAAGGCAGCTTGGACCCTAGCAAGTTGGTCTTCATACACCAACGTCTTAAGGCTACCTTAAAGGAGGACGGCAGAGGTGTGAGACCAGAAGATCGCATTAGCCGATGGACAGGACATCCCCTTCAATCCAATGACGATGGGGTGTGTTGTTCAGGTGCTCTCGAACATAACATCAAAGTGCGCTGATGCACCGTGGTGATGAAACCACATTCTTTCAGTGACTACAAAGAGTACGGTCTCCAGGATCTATGGCAGCATATCTCACAGGAACATCAGGTAGTAACCGGACGAGCCAAACGGGTAGACAGCAAATAATTATCAGATGATCTTGGTCAATAGCAGCCCATTGGTTGAGAGAGAATCGTTGCTGGTGGCCACCGATGTAGGTGGCGTGGCGATTGTCCTCACTCCGGACACGGCTGCTACCGCTATTGAAAACACCATCACTGGTGAATGAGACCTTATCCGTGAACAACACAAACTACACAAAGTTCGGCACTGCAGTACTCTGGTAGACAATCGATTGGCGGATGTGTACGCAAGACTCCAACTCCGTTCATCCCAGTGCTTGCAAACCTTTTCTTATGATAGAGATGTAATATCTGTTCCATCAATGCTATCTTTCGAAGTGTTCATTTCACGAGCAGGTTGACTGGTGCTTATTGCTGGGTGGTCGGCAATACGATCCAACACCAACTTCTCAAAGTCTGATCTCCAGACATGTCTTTGGCGGGAATTTTAGCCGGGAGCTGTATGTGGCGTGAACGACCCCGTCTCTCGTAAGTTGGCATCCACGGAGATAAACTTCTTCCAATTGGTATGACGCCAGCTGGGAGAGTGTTCGCTACACATTCGTGACGCCTTACGGAGTCTACATACTGCCTCACCGTACACTAAATGGATGTCTGCGAACCGTCGTGACGACAGACTTTCCATCTTTGACTACGCGCCAAGCACTGCTCGCTGTTACACATGTCACCATGGACACATCACAAGCTGGCTCATGCAATAGACGACTGACACTAAGGCAAGTAGTTTACGTACGGCACAAGTGAATGTGCCGATGACACACAAGCGATCGCCACATGACACACGTGCTATGAGGAAAGTTGCGTTCTCGTCGTCATGAGTGTACGCCGTTTATACCCGCTGCCTGTTCCAGTGTACAACAAACACCCATACCCTATGCGGGAGTGCGACAGAACTGTATGCTCCTTGTAATAGATGCACTGAGGCTGCCGGCCGTCGCTTTGAAGAATTACTACCAGCTACGTTCTTGTTATGGGACACACGCTGTGCAGGTCCGTTACACGTTATACAGGGTGGTCAATTGATAGTGACCGGGCCAAATATCTCACGAAATAAGCATCTAAGCAAAAAACTACAAAGAACGAAACTCGTCTAGCTTGAAGGGGGGGGAACCAGATGGCGCTATGGTTGGCCCTGCTAGACAGCGCTTCCATAGGTCAAACGGATATCAACTGCGTTCTTTTGGATAGGAACCCCATTTTTATCACATATTCGTGTATTACGTAAAGAAATATGAATGTTTTAGTTGGACCACTTTTTTCGCTTTTTGATAGATGGCGCTGTAATAGTCACAAACGTATAAGTACGCCAGGGCGGACAGTATTTGTTTCGTGATACATTACACGTGTTAAAATGGACCGTTTACCAATTGCGGAAAAACTCGATATCGTGTTGATGTATGGCTATTGTGATCAAAATGCCCAACGGGCGTGTGCTATGTATGCTGCTCGGTATCCTGGACGACATCATCCAAGTGTCGGAACCATTCGCCGGATAGTTACGTTATTTAAGGAAACAGGAAGTGTTCAGCCACATGTGAAACGTCAACCACGACCTGCAACAAATGATGATCTCAAGTAGGTGTTTTAGCTACTGTCGCGGCTAATCTGCACATCAGTAGCAGACAAATTGCGCGAGAATCTGGAATCTCAAAAACGTCGGTGTTGAGAATGCTACATCAACATCGATTGCACCCGTACCATATTTCTATGCACCAGGAATTGCATGGCGACGCCTTTGAACGTCGTATGCAGTGCTGCCACTGGGCACAAGAGAAATTACGAGACGATGACAGATTTTTTGCAAGCGTTCTATTTCGCGACGAAGCGTCATTCACCAACAGTGGTAACGAAAAAAGGCATAACATGCACTATTGGGCAACGGAAAATCCACGATGGCTGCGACAAGTGGAACATCAGCGATCTTGGCGGGTCAATGTATGGTGCGGCATTATGGGAGGAAGGATAATTTGCCCCCATTTTATTAATGGCAATCTAAGTGGTGCAATGTATGCTGACTTCCTACGTAATGTTCTACCGATGTTACTACAAGATGTTCCACTACATGACAGAATGGCGATGTATTTCCAACATGATGGATGTCCGGCACATAGCTCGCGTGTGGTTGAAGCGGTATTGAATAGCATATTTCATGACAGGTAGATTGGTCGTCGAAGCACCACATCATGACCCGCACGTTCACCCAATCTGACATCCCCGATTTCTTTCTGTGGGGAAAGTTGAAGGATATTTACTATCAAGATTCACCGACAACGCCTGACAACATGCGTCAGCGCATTCTCAATGCATGTGCCAACATTACGGAAGGCAAACTACTCGCTGTTGAGGGGAATGTCGTTACACGTATTGCCAAATGCATTGAGGTTGACGGACATCGTTTTGAGCATTTATTGCATTAATGTGGTATTTACAGGTAATCACGCTGTAACAGCATGCGTTCTCAGAAATGATAAGTTCACAAAGGTACATGTATCACATTGGAACAACCGAAATAAAATGTTCAAACGTATCTACGTTCAGTATTTTTATTTAAAAAAACCTACCTGTTACCAACTGTTCGTCTAAAATTGTGAGCCATATGTTTGTGATTATTACAGTGCCATCTATCACAAAGCGAAAAAAGTGGTCCAACTAAAACATTCATATTTCTTTACGTAATACACGAATATGTAATGAAAATGGGTGTTCATATTTAAAAAAAAACGCAGTTGATATTCGCTTGACCTGCGGCAACGTCATCTAGCGGGCCAACCATAGCGCCATCTGGTTTCCCCCTTCAAGCTAGACAAGTTTCGTCCTTTGTAGTTTTTTCGTTTGGAGCTTATTTCGTGAGATATTTGGCCCGGTGACGATCAATGGACCACGATGTATATTCCGACCGTTGGTTTCCTATCTCAATATAATTGGACGCGGACCCGTACAATCTATTTCTATTTGACCCAAAGGAACGAGACACTCTGTATAGACGTGCTGTACAAGAGAAAGTAACGACTCTCTTCGTCCCTGATCTTCTACCGCGACTCCAAAGTGTCGTCCATGTCAAATTAGCCGCGCGGGGTAGCCGTTGGGTTTGAGGCGCTATGACATGGATTGTACGGTCCCTCCCGTCGGAGGTTCGAGTCCTCCCCGGTCATGGGTGTATGTGGTGTTCTTAGCATAAGTAAGTTTAAGTTAGTTTAAGTACTGTGTAAGTCTAGGGATCGATGACCTCAGCTGTTTGGTCCCTTAGGAATTCACACACGCACACATGCCAAATTCTTCCAAATTGTTTCACACTCACACAGTAGCAGTCGCTCGTGTAGTGCGCCGCTGTAGGCCATACCGCGCCGCAACAAAAATCACTAAATTTTTTGGCTTTGTCGGTGTACTTAATGGCCAGCACCACTCAGGGAGCAGGCGGAACGAAAGCCGATGCAAAGCGCTCATGTCGGAAGGACAAACAACAGAAGGGTGAGGAAAGCATTTTCATCTTTACGGAATGTTGTGACGAAGATTCCTGTTCAATACCTATCAACAGCATCTGCGAGTTGCGTGCGTACTGTGAAATGAGAGCATGTTGACCGTAAAAAAAATTACTGTTTTTTCGAAGAGCAAAACATTAAAAGCTTGCAATAAAAACTTAATTAAAGTCACCAAACGAACAGTACACGCAGTTGCAAAAGTGCAGCCAGCAGGTGAGTGCTACAAACAATAAGCCCTGGCAAAATCGTGAAATACGCGGGAGCGTGGACACGCAACGCAGCTGCTCGTGTTACAGCGCACGCGGCTAGCGAATGGCTTCCACGTGAGTACACTAAACGAGAAACTACTGCTCAGTGCGAGATGAAACAGCGTTCGCGTGAATACCGGCGTAGAGAACACATTTCCTGGCAGTAACTTTTGGCATATACAAGATTAAAAAGTTTATTAACAAAGACGGATTTTTCCTGTTCCAGGACGCACCTAATGAGCTCATAACACCATAGCATGGATGTTCTTTTTATGTTTTACGGTTGACGAGCATGTGCTTCCTTTTTTTGGTGTTTTAAAAGACGATGTAAGATGTAGAGTCTGCCGTACTGTGGCAGTGGCTGAGAGAGTCCATGGTGCACGCAAACGTGTTAGTCGCTCAAATCTTTTGTACGAATGTGATGGCACAGCCGTAGCGAGAGTAAGTCTCCGCATTATATAACCATGCAGTCTGCACCAATCGAGTGAGTAACGAAAAGTTCTTCCAGAGATACGCAAACACTTTCTGATGAAAAGTATCCGAACACAACTGTGCAAAGGAAGACGGGCCTGCCAGTACAAAAGGATGTGGAGAGTTTTGTGTTGTCGGTACAGGAGCAGTTATAGCAGAACAGGTATGTCAGCAGAGGTTAGTGACTTAGAAAGTTGATCAGTCACCGGATGTCAGCTTAGAAACAGATCCATCAGGAAATCAGCCCTTTTAAAGCTGCCCAAGTTGACGTTTACCTGTGTGACTGTGAAGTGGAAACGCGAAGGAACAGCCACTACTAAACCAAGACCAGACAAACCTCAGATACTGACGGACAGAGTTCGTCAAGCATTGCGAAGGTTGACTGTAAAAAAGCGCTGAAAAAAGAGGAATCAATCCTGCGTGAGTTCCAATACTGCTACCAGCAATATTAGCCAAATAACTGTCTATAGGGAGGTAAACTAAAAGGTGTATAATGATCGTTCAGTTCTTCATAAGCCACGCATATCTATAGTCACTGTTAAGCGATACTTGAGGTGTATAAAGAGCGAGGCCACTGGACAATGGACGCTTGGAAATGAGTGATTTGAAATGATGAACAACCCTGTACCCTGTGGCGTCTCATACATGGGTTTGGGGTGGGGTTTGGTTGTTTGGGAGACGAGACCAGACAGCGAGGTCATCGGTCTCGTCGGATTAGGGAAGGATGGGGAAGTAAGTCGGTCGTGCCCTTTCAAAGGCACCATCCCGGCGTTTGCCTGGAGTGATCTAGGGAAATCACGGAAAACCTAAACCAGGATGGCTGGAGGCGGGATTGAACCGTCGTCCTCCCGAGCTCGAGTCCAGTGCGCTAACCACTGTGCCACCTCGCCCGGTTATGGGTTTGGGCTTGACAAATGCCTGGTGAACATTACTTGCTATTGTCTGCAGTGACAACAGTGAAACACTTCGAATGTCGTGTTACGGTATACGGTTGTTTTTCGTGGCTAGCGTGTGGTTTGCTTAATATACTTAAGAACGCTAAATGCAGCGGGATATGAAACATTTTACAGTATTTGTTCCTGATCTATATTAACGACATCGCGGTAGCAAATTATGCTGTCATTTACCGTCTTGTAAAGTCATCAGATGACCAAAACGAGTTGCAAAATTATTCAGATAAGATATCTGTATGGTGCGAAAAGTGGCAATTGACCCTGAATAAAGAAAAGTGTGAAGTTATTCACATGAGTACTAAAAGAAAGCCGCTAAATTTCGATTACGCGATAAGTCACACAAATCTGAAGGCTGTAAATTCAACTAAATACTTAGGGATTACAATTAACAATAACCTAAATTGGATCGATTACATAGATAATGTTGTGCGTAGAGCAAATCAAAGACTGCAATTCACTGTCAGAACACTACTAAGTAAACTGCTTACACCACACGTGTCTACCTTAATCTGGAGTATTGGTGTGCGGTGTGGGATCCGCATCAGGTGGGACTGACGGATGACATCGAAAAAGTTCAAAGAATGGCGGTTCTTTTTGTACACTTCTGGAAATTGAAATAAGAACACCGTGAATTCATTGTCCCAGGAAGGGGAAACTTTATTGACACATTCCTGGGGTCAGATACATCACATGATCACACTGACAGAACCACAGGCACATAGACACAGGCAACAGAGCATGCACAATGTCGGCACTAGTACAGTGTATATCCACCTTTCGCAGCAATGCAGGCTGCTATTCTCCCATGGAGACGATTGTAGAGATGCTGGATGTAGTCCTGTGGAACGGCTTGCCATGCCATTTCCACCTGGCGCCTCAGTTGGACCAGCCTTCGTGCTAGACGTGCAGACCACGTGAGACGACGCTTCATCCAGTCACAAACATGATCAATGGGGGACAGATCCGGAGATCTTGCTGGCCAGGGTAGTTGACTTACACCTTCTAGAGCACGTTGGGTGGCACGGGATACATGCGGACGTGCATTGTCCTGTTGGAACAGCAAGTTCCCTTGCCGGTCTAGGAATGGTAGAACGATGGGTTCGATGACGGTTTGGATGTACCGTGTACGGCCAGTGTAGGAGATCGCTCCCCACACCATGATGCCGGGTGTTGGCCCTGTGTGCCTCGGTCGTATGCAGTCCTGATTATGGCGCTCACCTGCACAGCGCCAAACACGTATACGACCATCATTGGCACCAAGGCAGAAGCGACTCTCATCGCTGAAGACGACACGTCTCCATTCGTCCCTCCATTCACGCCTGTCGCGACACCACTGGAGGCGGGCTGCACGATGTTGGGGCGTGAGCGGAAGACGGCCTAACGGTGTGCGGGACCGTAGCCCAGCTTCATGGAGACGGTTGCGAATGGTCCTCGCCGATACCCCAGGAGCAACAGTGTCCCTAATTTGCTGGGAAGTGGCGGTGCGGTCCCCTACGGCACTGCGTAGGATCCTACGGTCTTGGCGTGCATCCGTGCGTCGCTGCGGTCCGGTCCCAGGTCGACGGGCACGTGCACCTTCCGCCGACCACTGGCGACAACATCGATGTACTGTGGAGACCTCACGCCCCACGTGTTGAGCAATTCGGCGGTACGTCCACCCGTCCTCCCGCATGCCCACTATACGCCCTCGCTCAAAGTCCGTCAACTGCACATACGGTTCACGTCCACGCTGTCGCGGCATGCTACCAGTGTTAAAGACTGCGATGGAGCTCCGTATGCCACGGCAAACTGGCTGACACTGACGGCGGCGGTGCACAAATGCTGCGCAGCTAGCGCCATTCGACGGCCAACACCGCGGTTCCTGGTGTGTCCGCTGTGCCGTGCGTGTGATCATTGCTTGTACAGCCCTCTCGCAGTGTCCGGAGCAAGTATGGTGGGTCTGACACACCGGTGTCAATGTGTTCTTTTTTCCATTTCCAGGAGTGTATTATCGCGAAATAGGGGAGATAGTGCCACAGACATGATATGCGAATTCGAGTGGGAATCATTAAAACAAAAGTGTTTATCGTTGCGACGGGATCTTCTCATGAAATTTCAATCACCAACTTTCTCCTCCAATTGCGAAAACTTTCTGTTGGCACCCATCTACATAGGGAGAACTTGTCATCAGCATAAAATAAGAGAAAACCGGGCTCGCACAGAAAAATTTAAGTGCTCGTTTTTCCCGCACGCCATTCTAGAGTGGAACGGTAGAGAGGCAGTTTGAAGGTGGTTCATTGAACCCTCTGCTACGCACTTAGCTGTGAATAGCAGAGTAATCACGTAGATGTACATGTAGATGTATTGCGTACTGTGCACAGAAGAGGAAACGATTATTGTTTGACTCAGACCCTGTCATAAAGCAGCATCTATGAGCAACGGTTTATGGACAGTAACATCCCTGAGATGGACTGATCTGGCCAGAGTTCCGACCTCAACCTTAGGGATGAGTTGCAATGTCGACATCGCTCCACTAGGACTTTGCCTAGGTCAGCGGTACAGGTCTATCACATCATCCCCAACGCTCCTCCGAGTATGGGACATCATCACCACTGCTTCCCACTGAATCCCAGTTTCGCGTCTGCTTTTCCTGCGGTTCGTTTCATGTGGTCATTGCACTTTAGGTTGTTCAGAACATACCAGTCCCTGCACCAGTCATTGATGCTCTGAAGGTTTTCCTCTAATTCTCTTCAGCCTTGTGGCGCTGCTATCTTGTAACTGACAACCACCTCACCTGAAAAAAAATGGCTCTGAGCAGTACGGGACTTAATTACTGTGATCATCAGTCCCCTAGAACTTAGAACTACTTAAACCTAACTAACCTAAAGACATCAGACACATCCATGCCCGAAGCGGTTTCGAACCTGCGATCGTAGCGGTTGCGCGGTTCCAGACTGTAGCGCCTAGAACCGCTAGGCTACTCCGGCCGGCACCTCACCTGAAAGCAGCCCCGCAGAGCTTTCGACGTCATACAGTAGACTATTTATAAATGTTGTAAACAGTAACGGCCCTGAAGCACTCCCATGAAGTACTCCTGAACTTTCCTCCACGTTTGTCGGCTTTGTTTCGTTAAGGTGGTTCTCTGGTACAGAAATTTCAAAAAATCGATTCTTTTTAGTGTCGCATATCTCGATACCTTATATTATGGAGGACATGTGGGCGAAACCGTTTTCCCCGTAAACTATTTCATATAGTCGAAATACACGATCATCGGACCGGCAGGCACGTCTGTATACGAAGAGCTATCAATTGACAATTTACTGAAAAGATGCGTTGGCGCGAACACTCGAAACTCTAAAGAGTCGATAAATTCTCTAATTTGTACGTTTTCTCCAAAATACATACACTCCGGTAAAGAAGTAGCCGATGCTGCAAACAATTTGCCTACAGTTATCTTCAACGACTGCCTCATGGGAATCGCACAGACAATGAATATCATTGGCACTGGTCTTGGCAACGCGGCGTTCGAATTTTGCAAAAGGCGCAAGGCGGACCGCCTCGACCGCTCAAGAGCACCGCGCGTCTCCGGCCAGCAAATTAAGCCAGAACTACAGCCCGGGAGGAAGCGGTGCACGAGAACGAGATTTACGAGATCGAGGACGGCGTACTGTACGCTCCAAGCGTCGCAGACTGATGGTAAGTTCCAAAGAACCAACAAAATCCCTTTAAACGCGATTTCCTAAAAGTCACATTTTTTCCTCGGAGTTTGGATTGCCGAAAAACGACTCGGCCGATTTGGATGCCGCTTAGTTATGTTTCTAGAGAATTGAACTGGCTATGATTGGGACCTCTAAAAGTTTAACAGTTTTCAAACCATCAATTTTATGTATCTTTGAATGCCCAAAAAAGTTCATTTTTTATACTTTTCTTTAAACAGCCACCATTTCTTCAGTTTTCAGAGTTTCTGACCATGGCTACGCTAGTATATTTTAATACTTTTTTGTGCTGGTCTGTTTCGGACCACGCAGTAAGCTGAACCAAGCCTACCGGTGCAAGGCGTGCATTACGATCTTCGGCGCCATTTTGTTAAATAATCTCTTAATATGTTTTGACAAAAAAAATTTAATGTAGCTAAAAGACAGGTAAATAAGGATACATAAGTAATAAGCATCGTTTGACTTACATTTTGGTTTTATCTAAACAAAATGTTGAAATTGAGGTAAAAATCGGATCTTTATACGAGAAAACTCCCTTAAGATTAAAGTGTTGAGCTTCCACTCCAAAGAAGTCCTAAATTCAGCCACAAATCTGGTCCGAAACTCGGTAAACTTGTATTTACTTTATTAAACGGCAATGCGAACTGTATCCAAATGCTACCTGAAGTCAGGGAACGCTGTAGGCATTAAGTTGGACGCTATACCCACCACGCTCTGGATATTATGGACGATCAAAGCGAGCTAGACGGTCTCGTGCTTACCCGAAATTGATAGTGTTTCAGTAGATAAGTGACAAATCATGAGTTTTGAATAATATTTAAAAGCTTTAAATCATAATGTTCCAAAACAATGTAAGAAATATTGCAGCTATTCAGCACGGTTGATGGTACACGATAATTACAGTAACAGTGCTTCTTGTTTACTTTCAACAGTTCGCTTTTACTGCAAAGTTTGCATCGCATGCAAACCAAACAAACTTCGTGCCTTTTAATCCAATGCTCCCGGATGTGGCCGAGCGGTTCTAGGAGCTTCAGTCTGGAACCGCACGACCGCAACGGTCGCAGGTTCGAATCCTGCCTCGGGCATAGATGTGTGTGATGCCCTTAGGTTAGTTAGGTTTGAGTAGTTCTAAGTTCTAGGGGACTGATGACCTCAGAAGTTAAGTCCCATAGTGCTCACAGCCATTTGAACCAGCCATTTTTAATATATTCTACTCTTTTAAAGCTAAAACGTAGGATCCACCACTAAGAAATTTTTTTAAAAAACTCTAATTTTCACGCAAGCGTTCCATGGGGCACATTGAAAACTTTCACCCATGCAAAATCCTCACAGAATTATCGTCTCATAAGTGTGAAATTTAAAACACATCCACATAAGAGCCAATAAAACTTTTGTACTCACTTCCCTTTTAATTACGCCCTCCTCTTCAAACGTAGGCAGTCACTGTATGTACTTCTGCAAAAAAAAAATCTGGCACATGCCTTCCGTGAAAAGGTACAGTCACACTGCCAACAATCCTTCACCTCGGCCTCTTCTCCTCCAAGAAAAACACACTCGGTCATAAACACACCTGCAATATGACTAAGCGCCTAGTATATATAATCGAGGAATCAAAGGCACTCCCTACAGGCATCAAAGATATCAAATTTCCCCTGCGGATACTACACACACAGCAGAACCTAAGGGCACAAATATCACTAAAATAACTGTTACTTAAAGCTGCTAAACAGATGACGTTAAAATTATGACAGTTCCAGATTTTTTATATACGTTATTGTCTTCCCGCCTACTGCTCCTTTCAACGCCGAATGAACCATTCCTACTAACCCATCCTTTCTTTCAAAATGGCTCTAAGAACTATGTGACTTAACATCTGAGGTCATCAGTCCCCTAGAACTTAGAACTACTTAAACCTAACCAGTCTAAGGACACCACACACATCCGTGCCCGAGGTAGGATTCGAACCTGCGACTATAGCGGTCGCGCGGTTCCAGACTGTAGCACCTAAAACCGCTCGTCCACCCGGCCAGCGAAGGAGTTGTGTCAAGACATCAGAAAATTACTTCCATAGTATTAGTGGCAGCCGTAGAAAGAAAAACCAGTAGGGAAAAAATGTTGCTATGTATTCAGAAAAAAATTGAGTACGTTGGGTGTCTTTACAGACGAATGGAAAAAACTTGTAGAAGCCGACCTCGTGGAAGATCAGTTTCGATTCCGTAGAAATATTTGAACACGTGAGGCAATACGGATTTTACGGCTTATCTTAGAAGAAAGACTAAGGAAGGACAAACCTACGTCTTTAGCATTTGTAGACTTAGAGAAAGCTTTTGACAATGTTGACTGCAATACTCTGTTTAAATTCTAAAGGTGGCAGAGGTAAAATACAGGGAGCGAAAGCCTATTTGCAATTTGTACAGAAACCAGATGACAGTTATAAGAGTCGAGGGGCGTGAAAGGGAAGCAGTGGTTGGAAAGGGAGTGAGACAGGGTTGTAGCCTCTCCCCGATGTTATTCAATCTGTATATTGAGCAAGCAGTAAAGGAAACCAAAGAAACATTTGGAGTAGGTATTAAAATCCATGGAGAAGAAGTAAAAACCTTAAGGTTCGCAGATGACATTGTAATACTGTCAGAGACAGCAAAGGACATGGAAGAGCAGTTGAACGGAATGGACAGTGTCTTGAAAGGAGGATATAAGATGAACATCAACAAAAGCAAAACGAGGATAATGGAATGTAGTCGAATTAAGTCGGATGATGCTGAGGGAATTAGGTTAGTAAATGAGACACTTAAAGTAGTAAAGGAGTTTTGCTATTTGGGGAGCAAAATAACTGATGATGGTCGAAGCAGAGAGGATATGAAGTGTAGACTGGCAATGGCAAGAAAAGAGTTTCTGAAGAAGAGAAATTTGTTAACATCGAGTATAGATTTAAGAGTCAGGAAGTCGTTTCTGAAAGTATTTGTATGGAGTGTAGCCATGTATGGAAGTGAAACATGGACGATAAATAGTTTGGACAGGAAGAGAATAGAAGCTTTCGAAATGTGGTGCTATAGAAGAATGCTGAAGATTAGATGGGTAGATCACATAACTAATGAGGATATATTGAATAGAATTGGGGAGAAGAGGAGTTTGTAGCACAACTTCACTAGAAGAAGGAACCGATTGGTAGGACATATTCTGAGGCATCAAAGGATCACAAATTTAGCATTGGAGGGCAGCGTGGAGGGTAAAAACCGTAGAGGGAGACCAAGAGATGAATACACTAAGCAGATTCAGAAGGATGTAGGCTGCAGTAAGTACTGGGAGATGAAGAAGCTTGCACAGGATAGAGTAGTATGGAGAGCAGCATCAAACCAGTCTCAGGACTGAAGACCACAACAACAACTGGTTGTTAAGGGGCAGAGCCATCACACTCTCCATTTTTGTTGTGCAATAATATCGTGTCATATATCAAAGGAAGTGCGAGGCCAAGAACTGCACAATATACTGTCCAGTCGATTCAATGTAACCACCTGTGAAAAGCCTGATTAACCACGTTTGGGATGCGAAGAGCTGCGACTGGAGTCAGTGAGGCTCCAGAAGGTATCGACAGGGATGTGGAGCCATCCCGATCCCAGGTCCGTGGTCAGCTGCGCCACGCTATTCGGTTGAGGATCCACGGCGTGTACAGCCCGTTCGAGGTGCTCCCAAAGATTCTCATTGGGTTTAAATCCGAAGAGTCGGATAACCAGGGCAGTACGACAAATTCATTCTGCTGCCCTTCGATCCACGCACGTACACTGCGAGCTGTACGACACGCGGCATTGTCCAGCTGACAGATGCCATTGTGCCGAGGAAAAGCAAAATGGATTTCAGAGGTTACATAATCCCCAAGAATACATGCATACTTGTGTTGATCTATTATGCCTTCCGGTATGACGAGACCACCCAGGGAAAGCTTGAAAACAATCCCGAGATCCTAACGATCCCTCCTCCGGCGTGGAACCTTCCGACGATTGTTGCGAGGTGTTTCCTTACATGTGTTCCATACCGTAAACGCCAACGACCATCTGTCCGATGGAGCATAAAACGTGATTCACCTGAAAAGGCCACCTGCCGCTTCTCAGTCGACGTCCACCTGCGTCAATGAACGGCTATATCCATGCAGATTCCAGCTTAGTCTCCGACGAGCAGCAGTCGGCGTAGATACACGAACTGCACGCACTCATAACACCTTAGAGTCCCATACACAGCAACGTTTGCTGAACGTTTGTTGGGGAGACACTGTTCCTAGAGACTAGGTTCATCTGGAAGTCAGTTACATATCTCAGCAGCTGCACTTCTATACGCCGCTCCACACCTCCACAGCGTCGTTCACCTCTTTCATCTATGGCCGGAGATGTACCACTGTTGCCCCCGCGCCCGTTTATACTTTAACCACGGTGGCACGCAAACAGTTTACAAACGTAACCGTTTCGGCGATGCTTCCATCCGTGGCCCTTTTGGACGTCAAATAAATCACTCCGTTTTCGCATTACGACAACGAATGCACTGTTTTCCGTGTCCCCGCACACACTGCATATACGAGGGTGAGTCAAATGAAAACCTTAAATATTTTTAAAATCTTATTTATGGTACAAATCTGTATCAGTTTTCAACATAATCTCCTCCACGCTCAATGCAAGTCCTCCAGCGCTTACAAAGTGCATAAATTCCTTTAGAAAAAAAATTATTTTGGTAGTCCGCGCAACCACTCATGCACCGCGTGGCGTACCTCTTCATCAGAACGGAACTTCTTTCCTCCCAGTGCGTCTTTGAGTGGTCCAAACATATGGAAATCACTTGGGGCAAGGTCTGGTGAGTATGGTGGATAAGGAAGACACTCAAAATGAAGGTCTGTGATTGTTGCAACTGTTGTACGGGCAGTGTGGGGTTTGCATTGTCATGTTGCAAAAGGACACCTGCTGACAGCAACCCATGTCGCTTTGATTTGATTGCAGGCCGCAGATTATTTTTTAGGAGATCTGGGTATGACGCACTGGTGACAGTGGTCCCTCTAGGCATGTAATGCTCCAAAATGACGCCTTTTTCGTCCCAAAAGAGAGTCAGCATAACCTTCCTTTCTGATGGTTCTGTTCGATACTTATTTGCATTTGATGATGAGGAATGGCGCCATTCCTTGCTCCGTCTCTTCGTTTCCGGTTGGTGGAAGTGAACCCAGGTTTCGTCCCCAGTAACGATTCTTGCATGGAAACCATCACCTTCTCGTTCAAAGCGCCGAAGAAGTTCTTCACAAGCATCAACACGTCGATCTCTCATTTCAGGAGTCAGCTGCCGTGGCACCCATCTTGCAGACACTTTGTGAAACTGGAGATCATCAAGCACAATGTGTTGTGCTGACCCATGACTAATCTGTAAACATGCTGCATTGTCATTCAGTGTCACTCGGCGGTTTTCCTTCACTGTGGCTTCAACTGCTGCAATGTTCTGTGGAGTCACAACTCGTGCCTGACCTGGACGAGGAGCATCTTCCACTGAAGTCACACCATTTGCGAACTTCCTACTCCATGTAGACTTACTGCTGCATTCATTCGTTGATGAATTTCATTAGGTTTCACACCGTCACTACGCTAAAACCGAATAACAGAACGCTGTTATTCCCTGGTGCAAGTCGCAAGTGGGGCGGCTTTCTTTATACTGATACTGCGACGGTATGTGTGCATCTGCCACCTACAGGCCATTCTGTACGCTGTTTGTAGCACGTTTACCAACTTACTGCATAACGGCGCGAAATTTCGATTTGTTATTACATATTTAAGGTTTTCATTTGACTCACCCTCGTATCTTCCACTGTTAGTTGGTTGGCTGATTTTGGCGAGAGAGCGAGGTCATCGGTCCCACCGGATTAGGGAAGCATGGGGAAGGAAGTCGGCCGTGCCCTTTCAAAGGAACCTTCATGGCATGTGGCTGAAGCGATGAAGGGAAATTACGGGAAACCTAAATCAGGATGGCCGGACGCCGGTTTGAACCGTCGCCCTCCCGAATGCGAGTTCAGTGTGCTAACCATTATGCTACCTCGCTCGGTCACTGTCAGTTCTGCCACCTGTCGTCTGTGAGTCACTGTTGCAAGCTGATGTCGATCATAGGCGATGGTCATATTATACTGGACCGCAGTATTTACGTCCGGGAGGCGAAAGTTGGAACCCTGCCTCCGTTACAAACATGCTGGAACTCTATGATGTTACAACTCGCATCTCGTATGTCCTGCGATTGCAGTCGCTGCTTGCTGCAAAAAGAAAAGCAAGAGGAAGCGGCGTTGAACGAAAAAGTGGTTTGGAAGGCGTTCTACACGCAGCTATACTAAACGTGCTAAAGAACGTGCAGCAGAAATTTCTTAAGGATTCACGTGGAATCTTCCATCGAACTTCGTTACATCTTATGCACAGATAAAAAATACTGTTCATATGCTCGTTATATTTCACTTCCCACAGTGCTGGAAGCGATCTGTAAACCTAAAAAGAGAAAAATACACAATTGGCCATTAAAATTGCTACACCACGAAGATGAAGTGCTACAGACGCGAAATTTAACCGACGGGAAGAAGATGCTGTGATGTGCAAATGATCAGCTTTTCAGAGCATTCACACAAAGTTGGCGCCGGTGGCGACACCTACAACGTGCTGACATGAGGAAAGTTTCCAACCGATTTCTCATACACAAACAGCACTTGACCGGCGTTGCCTGGTGAAACGTTGTTGTGATGCGTCGTGTAAGGATAAAAAATGCGTACCATCACGTTTCCGACTTTGATAAAGGTCGGATTGTAGCCTAGAGCGATTGCGGTTTATCGTATAGCGACATTGCTGCTCGCGTTGGTCGAGATCCAATTACTGTTAGCAGAATATGGAATCGGTGGGTTTGGGAGGGTAATACGGAACGCTTTGCTGGATCCCAACGGCCTCGTATCATTAGCAGTCGAGATGACAGGCATCTTATCCGCATGGCTGTAACGTATCGTGCAGCCACGTCTCGATCCCTGAGTCAACAGATGGGGACGTTTGCAAGACAACAGCCATCTGCACGAACAGTTCGACGACGTTTGCAGCAGCATGGACTGTCAGCTCGGATACCATGGCTGCGGTTACTCTTGACGCTGCATCACAGACAGGAGCGCCTGCGATGGTGTACTCAACGACGAACCTGGGAGCACGAATGGCTAAACGTCATTTCTTCGGACGAATCCCAGTTCTGTTTACAGCAGCGCGATGGTCGCATCTGTGTTTGCCGACAAAACAGTGAACGCACATTGGAAGCCTGTATTCGTCATCGCCATACTGGCGTATCACCCGGCATGATGGTATGGGACACCATTGATTACACGTCTCGGTCACCTCTTGTTCGCATTGACGGCACTTTGAACAGTGGACGTTACATTTCAGATTGTTACGACCCGTGGCTCTACCCTTCATTCGATCCCTGCGAAACCCTACATTTCAGCAGGATAATGCACGACCGTATGTTGCAGGTGCTGTACGGGCCTTTCTAGATGCAGAAAATGTTCGACTGCTTCCCTGGCCAGCACATTCTCCAGATCTCTCACCAATTGAAAACGTCTGGTCAATGGTGGCCGAGCAACTGGCTCGTCACAATACTCCAGTCACTACTCTTGATGAACTGTGGTATCGTGTTGAAGCTGCATGGGCAGCTGCCCTGTACACGCCATCCAAGCTCTGTTTGACTCAATGCCCAGGCGTATCAAGGCCGTTATTACGGCCAGGGGTGGTTTTTCTGGGTACTGATTTCTCAGGATGTATGCACCCAAATTGCGTGAAAATGTAATCGCATGTCAGTTCTAGTATAACATATTTGTCCAATAAATACCCGTTTATCATCTGCATTTCTTCTTGGTGTAGCAATTGTAATGGCCAGTAGTGTAGATTATTGCAGAGGATCGGTAGCTAGTGCTGTTATGTATTACTGCCATAAACAATTCAAGTTCCTTAAATAAACAAATAAGCAGTTGCAGTGTTATTTCCCTGCACTTCAACATTTTTGTCGAACGTTTCTACAGCCAGTTGCTAGATAACTATTAAATATGTAATCAAACTAATCCCCAAAATGAACTTCAACAGATGATTCCTTTCATCTGTTTTTCCTGATGTAATTCATATCCATATTGCGCCGTTCTTTGCATGTCTGCAGATCACATGCCGTTTATTACAAAATGTCTCTCTTTCACGGTACAACAAACTGCGCACTGTATTGAGTGAGGGTCAATATTTTTAAAGCTCTGCGATGTGCATCACAGTCATATCACTCTCAGACGCTCAACACTATTGCGCAGTACTTTGGCAATAAATACTGAGAGTGTGAGAGCCCCTTAAATTCAACACTGAGATGAATAAGTTGGCACAGGAGAGGAATTCGTGGCGGGCTCAATCAAATCAGTCAGAAGTTTGGCGATCCCAAAAAACATATACAGTTTCTGTTCTAGGTATGGAGTGAACATGTATAAGCTTTTCTGTGTCCCTGCGTTAATGAACTCGCAGTAACTATAAAAATACATTACACTATTTCAAAAGACAACAATTGACTCTTTTTTCTAGTACTGGCAATATTTGTCGAAAAATATCCTTAATCTTGAAAGCTAAATGTTAGATATCGATGTCAGCGGAGAAAGCAATCATCATCACCATAATTCAAGTCACGGAATAACAAGCCAGCGATGACTAAACAATTGAGAAATAAATAGAGCAGCGTAGACATTCTCTCCTGCGTTATAAACGTGTCTTTGCACAAAGGACATGCATATTTTGTAATGCTGGTGTCTGAAAAAGGCAACGCCCACATATTGTGGCCTTGAAACAGAAATTTGATATGAAAGCCTTTCACGTTGTTCCACTGTTTGTAGATTCGTTATCTAAAAAACAACGCTCTATATTCTGCATCTAACTCTACAATTTGCAAAACGCCTTACGGTGTCTGGCTCGAGGTATTTCTGTTACCAACGTCATTTCCTCCTCCTGCTCGACGCACGTGCGAATGGCCGGTGGATTGCCTCCGTGTTTTATCTGTAACGTCCGGGTCTCGGTCATCTCGCGATATGTATGTGCGGAGGAAGTCATATGTTGCCTAACACTTCTCACTCTTTTAAGAGCAAACTTCTCGTGAGGCGCAACGCCTCTCTTGAAACACGTATCACAGGAATTTAATAAACATCTTCGTAACGTTCTCTCGCTTGCTAAAAGAGCGCCTAATGAAACGCGCCGTTCTTCTCCTACCAGTCTCAGATGGAAAGTGATCCAGATTGACGAGAAACATTCAAGAACCTTTTCAACTATGGCTATGTAAACATCTTCTATCGTAGCTGAATTACATTTCCTTACGATCCTTACGATGAATATCAAAGCTACAAAAGCATTTCCTACAACTACACTCCCAGCGAAGACATTCACCACCCTGAAGGAGAGTGTTCAGTAGCATCAGAATATAATATGTGCATACTGAGGGAATTGTAGTGTTAACAATTCCGCTGTCACGGTTATCTGCGACCACATATCCCTCAGAACGCTCGTACTTGCGCCTTCCGTTCTGAGTCTGTAGGAAGTACCTATGCTGAGATTCGAGATGAACAGTGTTTGCAATATTAATTCTAGAATACAACTATGCGCTGCCGAAGAGTACGTACTAATGTTCAATAGCTTCAGCCAATTGAAAGGGGAGTGAGCGTACAGGAAGCTGAATGCACTTATCGATTGATTGCTGTACAAGCTGAGCACAATGCATCGGTGTGGTGTCGTTGATTTCAGCAGTGGTCTGTGGAACATTCCCACGCCTGTAGACAAGCTTCTCAACGTCCGCACGGCTTGATCAGCGGTGACAGATCGATCATCATCCAGTGAAGAAATTGCACTGATGTGTCATCACGAACCATCGGAAACCGTTCGCCTGCAGCAGAAGTAATATCACGTGTGTCTCTGGCAAGGTTACCACTGATACCATGACAATGCCAAGAACTGCTTCCTTGGAGTCGTGAAAGAATCGACTGGAGAGTAGAACTTCGCTCTGTTGTCTTCGGTAATGAGAGCAGGATCTGCCTGTGTGCGAGTGATGGACTTGTACAGATACACTATGTGATCAAAAGTATCCGGACACCCCCATAAACATAGTTTTTCATATTAGGTGCATTGTGCTGCCACCTACTACCCGGTACTCCATATCAGTGACCTCAGTAGTCATTAGACATCGTGAGAGAGCAGAATGGGGCGCTCCACAGGATTCACGGACATCGAACGTGGTCAGGTGATTGGGTGTCACTTGCGTCATTTGTCTGTACGCGAGATTTCCACACTCCTAAAGATCCCTAGGTCCACTGTTTACGATGTGACAGTGAAGTGAAAACGTAAAGGGACAAGTACAGCACAAAAGTGTACAGGCCGACTTCGTTTGTTGACTGACAGAGACCGCCGACAGTTGAAGATGGTCGTAATGTGTAATAGGCAGACATCTATCCAGACCATCACACAGGAATTCCAAACTGCATCAGGATCCAATGCAACTTCTATGACAGGTGGGAGGTGAGAAAACTTAGATTTCATGATCGAGCGGCTACTCGTAAGCCACATCTCATGCCGGTAAATGTCAAACGACGCCTCGCTTGGTGTAAGGAGCGTAAACATTGGAAGATTGAACAGTGGAAAAACGTTGTGTGGAGTGACGAATCACGGTACACAGTGTGGCGATCCGATGGCAGGGTGAGGGTATGACGAATGCCCGGTGAAAGACATCTACCAGCGCGTATAATGCCAACAGTAAAATTCAGAGGCGGTGGTGTTATGGTGTGGTCGTGCTTTTCATGGAGGGAGCTTGCACCACTTGTTGTTTTGGATGGTGCTATCACAGCACAGGCCAGAACTGATGTTTTAAGCACCTTTTACTTCCCATTGTTGAAGATCAATTCGGTGATGGCGACTGCATCTTTCAACACAAACTAGCACTGTCATCAAGGCTAAGTGGGGGGCAACACCATATTGAATTTCAGCATTACAGATAGAGGGCGCCACGAACTCATTTTCAGCCATGTGTCCGGGTACTTTTGATCACATAGTGTATACCTAGCGAACGGTCTATTACGAAGTTCATTCTCTCGCTACACAGATGTCATCCCACATGGTATGGAGGGCCATCAGTTACAATACTCGGACACATTTTGTGTTTCTATAGGGTCAAGTAACCAATGTCCGCTACCCTGCAGAGGCTGCTATGCCCGTGCTTCTGCCATTTTCTCCACAACTAGGTGGTGTGTTTTTTCAGCAGGACAATGCACGCCCACAACAGCTCTTGCGACGCATCGTGCTCCTCGCGCTGTACCATAACTGCCCTGGCCAGCAAGAACGCCATATCTCTCGACAATTGAACACGAAAGGGACATAGTGAAGAGGAAACTTACTCGTTCTCCAGAAACTGCTAGAAGCAATTGCCCATTGCAAACAGAACTACAAGATTTTTGTGACAGTCTATCGAAGGATGCCGTTCGGCCCCTTTATGTTAGAACACACACGCCTGCGCTGCCGCCATTGTGTGCTGACGCGACTGCTCGGGCATCGTTCACTGTGACATGTGTGTTTCATTTGGTCAGATTTTTTTTTTCATATACTCCTACAATGATGAACTGCCTGTCACCTCATTTGTCAACAAAATGACGTTGTCCTTGAGGGTGCTGCATCTATTTTTCCGCCAGTGTAACTTTATATCATCGTTCAGTTGTGGTCGTTCCGCACGGATGGTCTTTAATGTGTTACGGTTATTATCGTGCCGAGTGATTAATCGTCAGTGATTTAATCGAACAGTATGGGTTTTCCGCCTATTTGTCACAATACCAAATATTTATTTACGTTGAGGATCAACTCCACGCCCTGTACCTGGACCTCTTCCTGTATTTCGCTACAATTTTATGACGTTTGCAATTTACTGTATACAACACCCTCATGGATCTTCCAATCTACGAGATCATAAATATATGTCTTCAAAAGTTTAATAACTAGTTAGTTACATAGTTACATTTTATACAGACCATTTGAACGATTTTTTTATCGAAATGATGTGGATCGAGTCAACTTAGATGATATGTGTAGATGATTAGTATCAACTTGAATGAACACATTATTTTCTTAGCCCTATCCATGCAACTACACTTGAAAACAATTTTTTTCACAGGCAACCAGTTTTTAAATAGAAATCCGTCCATGAAACAGTAGTTGTGCAGGAGAAATAATTTTAGACTAAATTTAAAATTTTCTTTGCTACATGTCAGACATTTTACGTTACTGAGCAGATTATCAAAGAATTTATTGCTGTATATTGAACTCCTTTCTGAGCCACTGGCAACTTTAATAACGAGTACTAGAGATCAAACAAACCTATAATATCCCCTATGGATACTTCAGAAATTAGCTTAACATACGAAAATTACAACGTGCTAAGTTTTGTCTGCCAGGAAGTTTTGAATGCAGTCACAAACCTGCACGGATGTTCCTACTTTTTTCGCTAAATTACAGTGCGGATCTCAGATGTCCCAAAGAGTCAAGAAATACTGCAGTAACCTAGATACCATTATCTACGACCCTGTAGGTCATATGACAGAAAATAGCGAGCAGAGTTTTTTAAATCTTTGTTTGTAGAATGCATGTTGATTCCTCTAGAGGAAATTTTCGTTCTCCGTAAAGAACGTAATTAGCGATCATAAAACGCGTTCCACATTTCTACTACAGATTAACGTCAACAGTATTCCAAGATAGCACATCTTTTAGTGTATTGCCTTTCAGTTATGAGGAAAATTCACAATAGCGATGATAAAATGCATTCATCACGTTAGTTGAATACACTCTAACACAAAAAAAGACAGCACCAAGGAATTACTCGAATGGGACGGAAATCTGTAGATGTGATGTACTCGTGCTTGTACGGACAAACAAATAATTACAATTTCAGAACAACTGCATGATTTATTGAAGAGAAAGAGCTTCACAAATTGAGCAAGTTGGTGCATCTCTGGCCCTTATTTAAGCCATTATTCGGCTTAGCTTTGACTGACAGAGTTGCTGAATGTCCTCCTGAGGATTAACTTGACGAATTCTGTCCAACTGGCGTCTCAGATCATCAAAATCACGAGCTTGGCCAGCAAGGTCGCTGTATCTCTCCCCAACTGTGAACGTGTGGAGCATTATAGGCAGGACCCTCCAACCAGCTCCGGATTCTGACGATCTAAAGCGCCAGTTGGACATAATTTCGCATGATATCCCTCAGGAGGACATCCAACAATTCTATCAATCAATACCAAGCCGAATAACTCATTGCATAAGGACCAGAGGTGGGCCAACGCATCATTGATTTGCTCAATTTGTGAAGCTCTTTCTCTGGGATAAACCATCCAATTGTTCTGAAATAGTAGTAATTTGTTTGTTTGTACATGTGCATCACATGTATCGATTTCCGTGCCATTCGGATAATTCGTTCATGGTGCGTCGCTTTCTTTCCTTTTTTTCGTAGAGGGTATTAGTGCAAAAGCATTTGCTAGTTAGGTTTACATCTGAACAGAAGAATCTCTCCCAACTACCACTTTCCCTTTAAAAAAAAGCGTAAAATGCCATAGGAAGCATACGGTGTGACTGTTGACCATCTGAACGTTTAGCAATGTGAAAAATGCATTAACGTAGATTGGCATACTAAAAATATTCTGGTAAACCCAAAACCAAGTCATGCGATAATATTTTTGTTTCTTGTGGGGTATAGTAAATTATGCATCATTTTATTTGTCTTCGTACTGACTAGCTAGCACCACGTAACAGCTTCAGGTACTCTTCGTTCTCTGATGTTTGCTATTTCTCCAGTACTGTCTCATCTTCTCCCGAAGTCTTTTCATCCTGTCTTCTCTCCACGTAGTTCCGATTCCGCATTTCTTCTGCCTCGAAAAACATCTAAATTTAGTATTTCATTCTTGAAATGGTTTCTTTCCGTTATTACCGATTCTTTGATGTTCCTTTCTAGACCTTTTCTTATTCTTTAGCCAGCCGGAGTCACCGTGCGGTTCTAGGCGCTACAGTCTGGAACCGAGCGACCGCTACGGTCGCACGTTCGAATCCTGCCTCGGGCATGGATGTGTGTGATGTCCTTAGGTTAGTTAGTTTTAAGTAGTTCTAAGTTCTAGGGGACTGATGACCTCCGATGTTAAGTCCAATAGTGCTCAGAGCCATTTGAACCATTTTTCTTATTCTTTGTCCTTTTATTGTCAATTTCTTTTTTCAAGTCACTATAAATATGAGAAGAATGTTTTTTTTTTTTAGAAAGCTGTCCAGCACTAATCAGCTCCGTCCTAGCGCTTGTGTTTCCAGGAATGTAACATTCCTTTGATGTCATACTTATTAGAATCGAGGCCCACGAGTAAGCATGTACGTCACGAAGGTAGGTCTGAGCTGGCTCCCTCCGTCGACTCAGCAAACAAAATGTGTTTCTAAACTTGTTTAACAGCAACTGGGCATGTATGTACTAACGATAATTGCATCTTATACTGGAATCTGCTATTATGATGTGTTACTTTAAGATCAGTTCTCGATAAAAATTGTATAACGACTTGTTGGTAGCTTTTAGTCTCTTCTGCGTAAGAGTCCTCATTTCATACAAGATGTGCTGCCTTATGCAACAGATAATCGTTCAGAATGATTTTAATTTTATTGTACTGCCGTAACAAATTATTAGTAGGCCAATGTACTTTCTATCATTATAGGCAGTAACATCCCATAATAATGGATTCCAGTAGAAGATGCGATTCTCGGTTTTACAAGTACACCCATTTACGAGTTGACAGCCATAGAAACGCAGTTTTTCTGCTTAGTTGAGCTAGCGAGCTCGGCCTACCTCCATGACGTATGCGTCGCGGACTGTCTTTCTGGTAGGCCTCGTATTAGAATAAAATATTCATGCCATTAACTAGGAAACAGAGATAAAGCTGTTTTGTAACTATAAAAATGACAACTCTATTTAACTGTAATTAGTGTAATGCATTAATTGTGAATAGTGTAAACTGATATACAATTCGGTCATCTGAGAGAATGTGCTAAAGTTCTCAAACCTAAGTTAATACCGACCTCGTGAATGAATTTTAACAACCTTGTGAGAACTGCCATTGCTCTTCTGGTTAAGTTCTTTGCGCAGATGCGAGTGTGCATCCGCGTTGTTTGACTGATTCTGATTTGTGTTAGAGAACTGCAATGTATTCCAGCTGTTGTTGCGAATGAATATGGAATGAATGCAGATTTGAGTGTGAACATAGCGTGCTTCACTCCGTGCCAAATGCATCACCGCCGAACGCAGCGTCCTCAATTGACGGGTTTAGGGTTTATCTCCCACACTGCGTACATTCTTGTTCTCCTTCCTTACGGCAAAGGATCTAGACATCTCATGTAGTCAGAGGCTCTTTCATTATTCCTCACTTCTCATCACAATGCGCGCACTGAAATTTTGTGATTGCTCTCACCACAAAACTCTATCGAAATCGGGTGAGTATACTCGACGAATGTCTCTCGCACTGGAGTGGAATATAGAATGCAAACACACATAATAGTTGAAAAGAAAGACCATCATTTTCGCACTATAGAGATATCTTCTCTAAATCGTTTCGCAATTTATTTTGATCTTCTGGTGACTTTACTAAACGATAAACGACAAATCAATTTGACAGCATCATCTGCAGGCAACCATAGATGGCTGCTCAGACTGTCTCCTAAATCGTTTATGTAGACACGGAACAGTAGAAGGCCTGTAACACTACCTTGCGAAACGCTGGAAAATCACTTCTGTTTTAATCTATGACTTTCCGTCAATTACTACGAACTGTGACCTATTTGACTGAAAATCACGAATCTAGTCACATAACTGAGACGATACTCTCTATAAGCATGCAATTTCACTAAAATCCGCTTGTGTGGTACAGTGTCAAAAGCCTTCTGGAAATCTAAAAATACAGAATCAATTTTAAGTCCGTTGTCAATAGCACTCAGCACTTCATGTGAGTAAAGAGCTAGTTGTGTTTCACAAGAACAATGTTTTCTAAATCCGTGTTAGCTATATGTCAATAAATCGCTCTCTTCCAGGTAATTCATAATATTCGAACACAATGTATGTTTCTAAAATCCTATTGCATATCGACGTTAATGATAAGGGCCTATAATTTAGTGGATTGCTCCTACTACGCTTCTTGAATATTGGTGTGACCTGTGCAACTTTCCAGTTTTTGGGTACGGACCTTTCGTCGAGTGAACGGTTGTATATGATTGTTAAGTATGGAATTATTGCATCAGCGTACTCCGAAAGTAACCTAACGGGTACACAGTCTGGACCGGAAGACGTGCTTTTATTAAGTGATTTACGTTGCTTCACTGCTAAGACGATATCTACTTCTAAGTTACTTAAGTGCAACTTCATTTGCTTTTCTGATGAGGTATACTCTTCGTTAACTTTTAGAGGATTTAGATGTTACAATATTCGATCTCGCTACGACAGCCCTGTGTTTACTAATTCTGTATCCCTTTTGATGCTCATTATTTGTTGCTAAGACGTCAAATGTGTTCTCACAATCGTTTACTATTCGCGTGGGCACATGAACTAACTGCTCGAAATAATTTTAAGAGAATGCCTTTAGCACCATTTCGGATGATGTTGTATGTGTACCTCCAGATTTAAACATGTATTTTCGCCAACTATAAAAGTGAGAATCGGACACGTGTTTGAAACTAAACTCAAATTGTCTTTAAACCTTTCAGCGTATCATCTGAGTTGGGAGGTCGGTGAAATTATCCACTTATTATTTTATTTCGGTTGCCAAGAGTGACCTTTGCCCATGCTATGTCTTTTAAATGCTAGCACGTGCAATATTATTGCTCAAAAGAAAAATTAAAGTTTTAAGCTGGTAATATCAAATTCGTTTTTATGGAGCTAGTGTGTGTAGTGTGTCTGTGAAGGACAATATCCCGAGCGGCGTCAACTACTCTCACAGCGTACGTAATTTCCTACACGTAGACAAGTAACTCTCATGGTGTAGAAGCACGTGCCGACTCCGACGGTTGCCTGTAAAATTAAAAGAAAATGGCTCTGAGCACTATTGGACTTAACATCGGAGGTCATCAGTCCCCTAGAACTTAGAACTACTTAAACCTAACTAACCTAAGGACATCACACACATCCATGCCCAAGGCAGGATTCGAACCTGCGACCGTAGCAGTCGCGCGGATCCAGACTGGAGCGCCTAGAACCGTTCGGCCACTGCGGCCGGCCCCTGTAAAATTCTTGAAATGTAAGAGAAAGAAAACTTCTATAGGATCTTCTCGAATTGGAACACTGCCATTGGCATTTGGTCATTCGATGATTGTCTGCGAGTGAAATGAATTCGTTTTAGCAGAGAAAGCTTTCTCTTTGCTTTTGACCGTGTTATTGAAGCGTGTTCTACAACAAACACGGACCACCAAGTGTTCGAAGTCCTACACAAGCTTGTAGTGCATAACAATTCACCACAGAATCCTCTGATCAAAATTAAATACGTGCAATTACCCTTGAAATTCAAAAGACTGTATTATGGCCTTTACTAAACTTCACATTAAGGTTACATATCGTTTGTAAATCTCAAAAAAACACAAATTATACAATATGGCAGCTAACAATGACTGTTTCATTTCGCACACTTCCTACACGTCCTCTCGTTACCTCGTCTCGCAACAAAGTGCCGTCACATTCCGATTTCCTTACTTTTCTTCGCTCGCCATGGAGCAACGGAAGTCAAGAAATAAATATTTCGCTCGCGCAGGCGAAACGCGCCACCCCGCGATGTATATTAATTTTAAACCAATAACGATAAGTGCCCGGCCGGGTGGTCGAGCGGTTCTAGGCGCTTCAGTCTGGAACCGCGCGACCGCTACGGTCGCAGGTTCGAATCCTGCCGTGGGCATCGACGCGTGTGCTGTGCTTACGTTAGTTAGGTTTAAGTAGTTCTTAGTTCTAGGGGACTGATGACCTCAGATGTTAAGTCCCATAGTGCTCAGAGCCATTTGAACCAATAACGATAAGGAAGTCGTTGAACTGATCAGCTGATCGATTCACGACTCGTACGAGCTAGTACCGGCCAAGGGACCTTAAACACGTCACAATGTCCGTTACTCCGAAGCAAATTGTGTTACTTGGTGTCAGCATGGAAAATGAAGAGAATCAATGAGCAATAACGAAATCAACAATTAATGGCAAAGAATTCTGTTTCCTTAGCGCACCAACGTAACTGTAACGACCGTATTATATGCACGGATAATAGAAACACGAGAGACAATTTGCACAAAAGAGCTCTCACACAAGCACCGAGTTACCGACAATTGGAAATGAACCTGTGTTCATTTACAACACCGCTAATTGGGATGTTCACAATTAAACACATTTACCATTTAACGAAGTTCTTAAATGAGACTGGTGAAGATATTTGGTGCGAACTGTGATGTAAATCAACAAAGGTAAAGTAATTACGAGAGAACAGCAGTGTTTGCAGTTCACACTGGGGATCAAAGGAGGCGCAGCTGTAAATGGAGTTCATCACAGAACTAAAAATAAATTTAGTTCCCTCCATTATCGTTCAAATATACTTACAGATGAAAAATACCGGTTTGCACCTTCACCGATGAGTTCATTTCATTTTCTTACAGTGTCCCTTGAGTAGCAGCTGGTTATTCTTCACAAGAAAATTTCGTTGAAGTCAGTGGTTAAAAACTGGTAGTCTAAAAAAAGATCATGATAGTTACCTGTTTAAAAGTGAACAGTAAAATAAGTCTTGTATTGCTCAGGAATCATTCTTGATTCATTATTCTGCTGCGATTTAAGTAACGTGCAGGAAACGTGAGTGTAGGTAGTTGGACAGAATTTCATTACAGTCGTCACTAAAATGGGCAGTCTTTTTATGATGGAGTTGTATTCTTCCCTTCGATATCTTTAAGTGAGAGTACTCACATTCCTACTCGTAAATGATCATATTCTGTTGGACGGAGTTTAGGAACAAAAAAAGTTTAAAAAATATAATTGTCAACTTCGTTGTCAAAACTAATTATATATGAAATCCACAACTGTAGTTTCGCTCATTCGGCATTTTCAAATGAACATGGCGAAAATTTGGTGCTTTACCCAAAATTTAAAAAGATTATTCAATATCTGTCATCGTCATATGGTCCATGTCGAAAATGTTATGTACATACATTGACCACAACATTCATAAATTTTCGCATACGCTGAAGCATGAAATTTTCGCAGTGTTTCACTTTAAAATGGACAAAGGCCACATTTAATAATGGACTTAACAAATTAATGATTTTAACATTCACAAGTGATGACGATGTCTTTTAAAAACCACTGAAATGGCAATACCTGAGCGCCAAAACACGCAGACTGAATTATTAGGAAGATATCACCTACCATGATTTTCCTAATGTTGACTGGAATACACTTCTGAAATTCTGAAGATACGAAAGCCTTAATACAGATAACGAAAGGTTATCCACATCTTACAGAGAAATCAGCAGCATTTATATTAGTCAAAGAACATGAAATGCCGGCCGCGGTGGTCCCGCGGTTCTAGGCGCGCAGTCCGGAACCGTGCGACTGCTACGATCACAGGTTCGAATCCTGCCTCGGGCATGGATGTGTGTGATGTTCTTAGGTTAGTTAGGTTTAAGTAGTTCTAAGTTCTAGGGGACTAATGACCACAGCAGTTGAGTCCCATAGTGCTCAGAGCCATTTTTTTGAACATGAAATGGGAGCAATAGTTGCGAAGGGAGTGAGACAATGTTGTAACCTATCATTAACTTATTATCTCTGTAAATTGAGCAAGCAGTAAGGGAAAGCAAGGAGAAATTGGTAAATTTAATTAAAATTCAGGGAGAATAAATAAAAACGCTGAGGTTTGATGATGACAGTGTAATTATATCAGGAGCGGCGAACGACTTGAAAGAGCTCATGAACTGAGGAGATACGGTCTTGAAAAGCGGTTAAAAGATGAACATCAACGAAACTAAAATAAGGATAGTGGTCTGTAGTCGATTTAAATGAGGTGATACTTCAGTAAAGGTAGAGGATTCAAAATGCATACTGGCAAGAGAGAGGACAGCTTTGCTGAAACAGATATTTGTCAACTTTGAATAGAAATTTAAGTGTTACGAAGTCTTTAACAAAATATTTGATTGCAATGCAGCCTTGTACGGAATGAAACGTGGACGACAAACAGTACAGGCAAAAGGAGAATAAAAGCGATTGAAACGTGGAGCTAAAAAGTGCTGAAGATTGCATGGGCAGATCGGGGAACTGCTAAAGTGGTACGGAATCAAATTGGGAAGAAAAGAAATTATGATACAACTTGACTAAACGAAGGGAGTGGCCAATTTAGTAATGTAAGGAAGAGTGGGAGGTATAAAATGTAAAGGGGAACGAAGGTTTTTCTACAGCAAGCAGGCTCAGACGGATGTAGGTTGCATAGTGATGCAGAGATAAGACTTATAAGGGTGACAGCAGCGTGGAAAGCTGCCTCGAACCAGTCTTCCGACCGAAGACCACAACAACACAATTTTGCTGACATTCATTTAAAATAACTTTGTAGATTTATTTCTTTGAGTTCCATTCGCAGATGGCGTGTAGGAAGACAGACTGTCCTTTCCCGCTTCAAATGCTTCACGCTTCCCGCATTGATGCGAAACATAGGTAATAGTAGGGCGTTATGCCCTGCTCTTACTTGTAGCGTCTTGTTTGCTGGAAAGCGTGAAAAAGCCCAGAGCTTAGTTTTCAAATTTCTCTGTCTCCTTCGTTAATGCAAATTGGTTAGGGTGTAAGATTCAAAAAATCTATTGAATGAACTACCTCCTTAGGAACGGAAATGTGCTCCGTTCGGAGGACTGTCGATTAATCTCTGTGCCGCATCTCCCCATTCCGCAAATCTAGGTTTATGAGGCCGTTCAACATTAAATCGCTCCTGCACTTTGTAATAGTTTTCTAACTGCGTGACCTCCCAGAATATAACTCCATTACTGTATCTGACGGCGGAGGGATGTACAATCAGAAATACACTCCCGGAAATGGAAAAAAGGACACATTGACACCGGTGTGTCAGACCCACCATACTTGCTCCGGACACTGCGAGAGGGCTGTACAAGCAATGATCACACGCACGGCACAGCGGGCACACCAGGAACCGCGGTGTTGGCCGTCGAATGGCGCTAGCTGCGCAGCATTTGTGCACCGCCGCCGTCAGTGTCAGCCAGTTTGCAGTGGCAAACGGAGCTCCATCGCAGTCTTTAACACTGGTAGCACACCGCGACAGCGTGGACGTGAACCGTATGTGCAGTTGACGGACATTGAGCGAGGGCGTATAGTGGGCATGCGGGAGGCCGGGTGGACGTACCGCCGAATTGCTCAACACGTGGGGCGTGAGGTCTCCACAGTACATCGATGTTGTCGCCAGTGGTCAGCGGAAGGTGCACGTGCCCGTCGACCTGGGACCGGACCGCAGCGACGCACGGATGCACGCCAAGACCGTAGGATCCTACGCAGTGCCGTAGGGGACCGCACCGCCACTTCCCAGCAAATTAGGGACACTGTTGCTCCTGGGGTATCGGCGAGGACCATTCGCAACAGTCTCCATGAAGCTGGGCTACGGTCCCGCACACCGTTAGGCCGTCTTCCGCTCACGCCCCAACATCGTGCAGCCCGCCTCCAGTGGTGTCGCGACAGGCGTGAATGGAGGGACGAATGGAGACGTGTCGTCTTCAGCGATGAGAGTCGCTTCTGCCTTGGTGCCAATGATGGTCGTACGCGTGTTTGGCGCCGTGCAGGTGAGCGCCACAATCAGGACTGCATACGACCGAGGCACACAGGGCCAACACCCGGCATCATGGTGTGGGGAGCGATCTCCTACACTGGCCGTACACCTCTGGTGATCGTCGAGGGGACACTGAATAGTGAGTGCACGGTACATCCAAACCGTCATCGAACCCATCGTTCTACCATTCCTAGACCGGTAAGGGAACTTGATGTTCCAACAGGACAATGCACGTTCGCATGTATCCCGTGCCACCCAACGTGCTCTAGAAGGTGTAAGTCAACTACCCTGGCCAACAACATCTCCGGATCTGTCCCCCATTGAGCATGTTTGTGACTGGATGAAGCGTCGTCTCACGCGGTCTGCACGTCCAGCACGAACGCTGGTCCAACTGAGGCGCCAGGTGGAAATGGCATGGCAAGCTGTTCCACAGGACTACATCCAGCATCTCTACGATCATCTTCATGGGAGAATAGCAGCCTGCATTGCTGCGAAAGGTGGATATACACTGTACTAGTGCCGACATTGTGCATGCTCTGTTGCCTGTGTCTATGTGCCTGTGGTTCTGTCAGTGTGATCATGTGATGTATCTGACCCCAGGAATGTGTCAATAGAGTTTCTCCTTCCCGGGACAATGAATTCACGGTGTTCTTATTTCAATTTCCAGGAGTGTAGATTTACTTACCTGCAACCTAATGGCGCAGACATTAAAAGCTTTCTTCAACGAAAGAACTCTGCTGCTAACAACTGTTTACACAGAACTGAGGAAGGTCACTCTGATGAAACGCGAAAGTTGTCTGTTACATTGGCACTTCCTATATATTCACAGTTGTATTTGCTGTGTCTTCACAGGATCATAGAAATGCTTTGAACAACTTCAAGTTCGCCAATGACTGTACGTTTATCAAAAATCCACTATTGCAGTTTCAGCCTTTTGGTCATTTTCAAGTGGTTAGCAGCAGCAAACAATATGCACAAAAGGTTAAAGGAATCACTAACATAATACGTGTTTTACAGCAGTCACACAAATCTGGATTAAAAGAGACTAAAAATTACTTACATGCAGTAAGCACAGCAGTAATCTTCAGTAGAAGGCATAAAAATGACACGAACCTCTAGTGGTCGTATTAGCCTTAGCCATGTACACCATCCAAATATAGTACAAAATGAGTCAACTGAACGCGTCGTAAAATATGTAGACGCAACAAACACTCTTCACTGAATTTATCTTTATGTGATAGACAGGATACAAGCACATGAAATAAAACTCAAATCTATTGCACATCTCAGTAACGAACGGTCCACTAATAAAACGGGCGGAAAGAACTCCAACAAATTTACGTCAACTGCAAATAGTGCAGTTAAGGGAAGACGGAAGGTAATTTTTACTTCAATTTTGCAATGCTATTTCACCCACTAAATAGGTACACTTCTCAAATGAAGTGTAAGTGTTAAAAAAAAGCGAAATTTTTACTGAATGTATGTAGCGCATATGCGTGCATTTACAGGTAAACTGAACAAAATATCTATTATGGATTTGAAGAATTTTTTTAATTCTTTCACAAAGAAAATTTCACTTTTATAAATACAACATTTATTATAAAACTGTTTCTGTTGGGTTGGTGGTTATCAATGCACTTATTGCCATCATGAGTACAAACTGACCAAGTTATATATTTCTAACGCAATTAGTTTAGAAAATAATGGTACCTGAAAGTCAAGAAATGTAGTTTTGAGAAAAATCAATTTAAAATTTAGCACTGCAATTTAGTACAGTTGTTGATAAGAATTACTTACCACTGATATTTCCTGCACCATACTGAGCATCATCTGGGACATACTGATTTTCTTTTCTTCTCTTGGTCCCTCTTCTTTTTCGTCTAGCTTCTTGTGCGCAATTTAAATTAACGAAATCTGCTTTGCCGATTCTTCAAATGGTTCAAATGGCTCTGAGCACTATGGGACTCAACTGCTGTGGTCATAAGTCCCCTAGAACTTAGAACTACTTAAACCTAACTAACCTAAGGACATCACACACATCCATGCCCGAGGCAGGATTCGAACCTGCGACCGTAGCAGTCGCACGGTTCCGGACTGCGCGCCTAGAACCGCGAGACCACCGCGGCCGGCTTGCCGATTCTCTCTTTATGTATTTACACCAAGGTTTCTGTAGTATTTCCACTAGATTTCCTGCTCAATACTTCCGAAACATCCAGTTTTCTTGTTACATCATCAATGAAGCGTAAAGTAGTACCATAAACTTAAAATCTGAAGGTTGTAATCTGAACAAGTAAAGTTATCTGAAACCGAGTCCAAATGACAGAATTCACACATTCATTTCAATTTTGTGTTTTCCCCTGAAGATATTTTTCGACTAGGTATCTTCACAAAGATCTCTAAACAGAGTTTTAATTTAATTCAATACTGCTGCAGGTAAAGAATGATAGTGGTCATTTGTTGCAATGATCATGTACTTGCACCAAGCGCCGGGATCATCTGGGGAAAGACAGTGCTGAGGATTTTCATTTGGGGAACGCTTATGGAAAGAGATAGCCCATACAGATTTTTCATGTTTTCTAAACTCCCAACACTTTCTCTTATGACCAAGCCATAATAATTTCTGTATTCTGTCTATTTAAACATTTGTCAGGCGATCTTCACCACGTATCTCCTTCCCATCTTCCAGTACTATTTTTGACTTTTCTTTTAATAATCTTCTCAACCTGAACCACGTTCTCTTCTGGACATGCATTCTAATTTAGAAATTGTGACATTAGGACAATAGGGTTGTTCTGCACATATCTGGTCATAAGCCTGGCTGTTACCCTCTTCTAAATACTGCCAAATCGCACAGTGTGTCAGAAAAATCGTGATAACTCACAAAAAATTGTCGTATTTATATGAAGCAAAAACTTTTTTATGCAGAAAATGGCGGTAATTTCAAATACGCAAAAATATAAAAATCCATCTTTTGAGCACATTTGCCATGAGCCTTCCCTTAAGACGTAGACATGCACAAGGGTATAATAACGCGAGGTGGCGCTTACATACATACGCTGTACACTGCTTTGGAGCCGGCACCGCCATGTTAAAGATGCCGAAAAGATTAGCAGACTACTGTTTACGATTGCTTCTTGTTCTTAATTTCCATGGTGGACACGGAACAATTGTTTTAAATCGAAAATGTTACAGTGCTTTCGTTAAGAAGGTATTTTTAAACGTTTTTGTGGTCTTAAATGCCCATTTGATCCCGTAATACGACGTATTTCGCCTTGCCAGTGTAAATTTCGCTTGTTATACGTTTCGAATAAGCAAGAAGAGAAGTGTGTGGCATGAGAAAACTGCTTTCGTTGACCCCAATACGGGCTGACGGAACATTTCCAGTCTATATCCTCTTCCTGAAGATGTTGAGAACATATTTTGCTATGTTTTGTCCATTTGTTATCTTTTCTGCTCGCAGTGTTCATCCAGAGAGATATTACAGTTGGACTGATAGGAAGCATGAAATTTAATGACAAAAATAAAGCCACTGCCGTAAAAATAAACAGCGCAACCAAAGCTCGTGTACATACAAGAAACAGCGCTTGATAGCGTTCACACGCGAATGAAATGTGATTCCTTTCCGCTTTCAACTATAATTAGAACGGTTAGGGCGCCTTTAAATGACGCAAGCTGTGTTTTTGTAAATAGTTGTTACGTTTCTTTATCACATTACGCACGCACTACCCCACGTTCTACGCCCCATCCTTTCAGTAAGATACTACATGACATGTTCAGTGCCGTATAATGAAGTATTTTATTAATATTCAAATCTATATATGAAGTTTTTACCACAATACCTTTTTACTATTCTTTATGCCTGTGTATCTGCTCTATTTAATGTTCAAAGATGTTCCAATGTGTGTGAAATCCTATGTGACTTAACTGCTAAGGTCATCAGTCCTTAAGCTTACACTCTACTTAATCTAAATTATCCTAAGGAGAAACACACACACCCATGCCCGAGGGAGGACTCGAACCTCCGCCGGGACCTCTGTTTAATGCCTTTGTGGCACGACATGTGACTTAACGTCTGTTGCATGATTATGAAGAGCGTTACTTATATTTAAACATAAAGGCAACATTTTTACCGTTAATAATATTATGGTTGTATTTTTATATCTGATTTTAGAAATGTATTTGCACTGCCTGGAATCGCTGTGGTTTTCCGTCTGGATATTACATAAACTAAGATAATTATGTAATACAAAAACATTTTGTAACTGTGCCTTGTTATTGTATAAACATGTAGCGCTGAATAGTATATGCTACTGTATGGATATGTACGTTTCTTGCGAATATTTTTTAGTACAGTTAAAAACGTTTGATTGATTCGGTTGCGCAAAACTATAAGGTCAGCACCTAACAGTATATTTATCTACGCAGGCAAAGGTTGCGTCTTTTGTAGCCTTGGAAAAGGTGTAAATTCGCTGGAGTTCTTGCCGTCTGTTTTGATCATCACGCTGTTCGTTAATTATACGCAAAGTAGGCCTGAGTTTTATTTCATGTGTCCGTTTGTCGCATAACGGTACATTTAGTGAGCAGTATTGCATTTTTTGTATCTTTTACGATGCTTTCTCGTAAAATATTGATGCATCGTATACTTTGTTTAAATTATGTGTGTAAGATTGCCACAAGCACTACAGGCTCACGTCATTTTTTTCCTTTTTACTGATGACTACTGCTGCGCTTACAGCACGCAAGTAATTTTTTTCTCTTTTAATATCGATTTTCGTGACTCCACTGAAAAATATTTACGTATTATATTGGCGGTATGTTTAACTTTGGTATATTTAACCTTGAGCATATATTGTTTGTAGTTGTCACCCACTTGAAAATTGCCGTAAGACTGAAACTGAAATAGTGGATTTTTAATAAACATTTAGCCAGTTGTGCATAAAGTCTTTCAAAGAACTTCGCTTCTTACTTTATTATTTTTAAACTCAAATGTTTCACATACTAGCTACCTTGCGCTTACTGCGAAAATGTAATTCTGTACCTAGTTATCGATTCGAACTACTTGACTAAGTCAATCTGTGAAGTATCCAGGAAATAATAGGATCTTCTCGGTTTACAAGCCACATAACTTCGAATAAAACACGCGAGCGCTCGATTGTCTCCGCCATCGTCATCAGGAGCTAAAATCACCGTCTCCCTGGGCTGGCACGGTGTGTTGCTTATATAGATGCAGTAGCAGCCTCTGGAAGCTTCGAGAGAAAGCGGAATAACTCGGCTTGTACGCCGAGAAGGCTTTATTGAAGCATGCCACCGTGAAAGACTCCGAGAACACACATTCAAGAGATATTCTTTGAGTTCCGGCTGTGTCGGCCCTTCAACCCACTGCCTGAGAACACTGGGACATGTGTTTGAAGAAGGCATTGTATTCTGTCGTGATGGAGATGCGTCGTGTTTTGGAATCTGATGCCGTTGGTTGCTGTTTTCCTGTACGGTAAGGTGATTATGCGCAGTACGGGTGTCTGCCAACTGAGCACACTTCTCTAAGTTTCTACTAATCGTTTATAAGAATACTTGGTTCATTTCTTCGCATCGCGAAGCTGCTGGGGTGGAAGCGTGTCTCACTTGTGGAGATTCGGTCTCTGGGTCTTCGTGAAGAGAGTATGTTTCAAGACTAAGTACATAGGCTGTCCGCTGTCTGTTTATGCGAATGGTAACAAAGGCAGTTATGTCACACTACCTATGGATAAATTTTTGTAAGTACTACGTAACTCGCGAGCATTATGCTTTATCTGATTTTTTTACGTAGTGGAACTCTGAATACCACGCGTTTTTCTGGCCACTTATTTACACTTACTAGTGCGACTGAATTACTTTCTGGGAGTCAGTTATACGGATTTACATACAATTATTGGGTAATTTCCAAGAATGTTTGTCTATAGAAGCCGCGTGCTCCAAATGATAGATATCGAAAGTGCGATTGCAAATCGATCACGGGACTGTGATCGCGGGCGTTATGAGCATGTTTATAGTGGTCACTACAGCAGCGACAAAAGAAGAGCGTTACTAAAATACTTGTAATTACAAAGGAAACGATTTAGCTCACTCGTCGTCGACGTTATGGGCATGAGAAAGTCCATTTGATGTGTATGCTACGGGGGGCATTCCGTTTTTGCCGCAACCTGGGTAAACTCTGCCAATGTCACGCAAAAATATGGGTAGAGTGACAAGTGCGTCAACTTTTCCTTGCAACCGCAAGTTATGGAAATACAGGTACTGAAACAATTTGAGTTCGCCTCTTTCTCCTGGACGCCCTTCTCTTTTAATGGAAGACTTCACAGATTTCCACAGCCGCTCGATGTTGTGCGTGTGGACACTGAAGTCATCCAAAGACACAAACTCTACAGAGTGGTTGACAAACTCGTGGTTGAATCCTTCTGTCTTCAGTGTCTTGTAGGACTGAAAGTTGTCTGTAATCACTTTGCTACCGGGCAATATAAAGTGCTTTATCAAATCGACTAAAGTTACCTTATCTCTGGAGAACACTCTCACAACAAAACACTTCCGAGACTCTCGTTCTATACCACCGAATACCCAAATATGTTTGATTTCTTCTTTGAAGGTCGTCCTCTCTGGTTTTTCCTTCTTGCTATGTGCGATTCGTCCACTTCAACAACTTTACTTGGTCCACCGATCGGTACACTGTCGTTCGTCACTATTACATAACACACTTCTCAGCAAAACCCGAAACAGTCGCACACGGTATTGGTAGATATGTCAGTTTCCGATGCTGTTGCTTGCAGGGTGTGGACCCTGATCCAACAAGACAGACGACTTATGCTGGCGTACGGATAGTTTGGAATAGTGAAAACGTATTCTTCCTGATAGTCGTTCGTTTACTACACTTTCCGCAATGAAACTGTAACGGTATTTAAATATCAGAAGTCTTCTTACGAACTTTTATACAATTTTCCTCACCGCAGTCTACACAGTCCCTCCTTTCGTCATCCGGTATTAGTCCACATTTGCGACAGAAAGTCAAACAAGTTTATAAATTGCATAAGCATGGAATTAGATTATTCAACGTGAGGCATCGGTCGAAGAAACGTCAACAACACCAGACATCCCAATCACTACCGACATAAATTGTCTGGCTTTCCCTAGCAACTCACAAATGATTTATCATATCGCCCGCTACCACAGTCGCGTGATCAATTTACAATCGTACATTCGATATCTATCGTTTTGCAAACATTCTTGGAAATTGCCAAATATTGTTTCAATAGATTTTCCTAGCCACTCTTTTTCCTGTGTGTGGCAGTTCAAATATTGTTCAAATGGCTCTAAGCACTATGGGACTTAACATATGAGGTCATCAGTGCCCTAGACTTAGAAACTACTTAAACCTAACTAACCAAAGGACACCACACACATCCATGCCCGAGGCAGGATTCGAACCTGCGACCGTAGCAGCAGCGCAATTACGGACTGAAGGGCGTAGAACCGCTCGGCCACAACGGCCGGCCATGTGGCAGTTCAAAATGTTTCAAATGGCTCTGGGCACTATGGGACTTAACATCTTAGGTCATCAGTCCCCTAGAACTTAGAACTACTTAAACCTAACTAACCGAAGGACATCTCACACATGCATGCCCGAGGCAGGATTCGAACCTGCGACCGTAGCGGTGGCGGAGCTCCAGACTGTAGCGCCTAGGACCGCTCGGCCACTGCGTCTGGCATGTGGCAGTCCACAGGAAACGATACAGACGGGGGAAAGTTAGAAAAATATCTATTATTTCAAAAATAATAGGCATAATGTTAAAACATTTATCCCATTGAGAAAAACGGTGAATACTTTCAGGAAAAGTTTTTGAGGTTGCCTATGGAACCATGATTGTACCCAGTGGAGCACCTCTTCCTCCGAAGCAAATGGGCTGCCACAAGTGTCTTTCTTCAGAGCTCCAAAACTATCGAAATCATATGGGGAAAAATGTCTGAGGATGGGTCCACCCACATATTGCCAAGGTCGTTTCCACTACGCAGCGGCAATTTCGCTGGGAAGCCATACACAGCCTCCATACAGTAGTGATCTTTGACCATGCGATTTCCATATTTTTGGAGTCCTCAATATATACGCACGTGGCCGTCGATTTGCTTCAGACGAAAAGGTGTAAGCCTGGGTACAAACATTGTTCCGTAAACAGTTTTTCATGAAGGCACTGACCGTTTTTTCTCACAGTGCGACAAATGTACAATATTGACAGTTATAGCAATTAGTGCTGAAATACCAGTTTACTTAACTTTTTTCCATTTGCCTCGTTTTCATTTGTCTGCCCCTTACATTTAGACGAACTCTGCCGAATTGCAAGAAGGAGTTTAGAATACGATAATTTGATGCGAAACGTACTACGAGTATTTGCCTGCATAAGCTGGCAGAGTCTTTAGGGATTTATTTCTGCATTTAACATCAAAAACAGTAGTAATCAGAAAGATAATTATATTTGGCAATTATCTGCTTGCTTTTCAGCAGAAAAAGTAGGTGTTGATGCTGACAGAGCCGGTAGAGACGCAGTGCTTTCTTCTATCTGACGCCTTGTAACTGTATGGTGTCATAACAGGCTGGGTCCACAAGCCCACTGCACTGCGCAGTGCTATAATCCACGTTTCTTAGCACATCTTTGTGTTGAGTGAGATATCTGCCGCGACTGTTCATGTTCACTTAAATTCAGTTTTCCTTTTGCTATGTCCATTGTTAAGTCGCCGCATTGGAAAGTAGGTGTTGACCGTCTAGGTATTTTCCTACAAACTATTTCCAGTCAGATTACGTTACTAATTTAATTCACGGTCCTGTACACTATATTGAAGAAGGCATTTTTCTGAATTTGGAGCGCATCGGGACTTACTTTCATAGGCAATCTGTCTTTAAATCCCAGCAGGAAATTTACAGATAGGATATTTGAATAACCTTTCCTTCCATGGGAGCCACATTCGTATAGAATTTTTTGATAGAAATTTTCGCCATCTGGCTTTTAATTTTTCTTTTATTTTATATAATCACGATTTGGCCTTTGGAGCCATTCTCAAGTGCAAAACACATTTAACATTTGAGCATGCACTGGAGAATGGCTCCAAAGGCCAAAATCATAATTATCTAAAATAAATGATCAGTTAAAAGTCAAATTGCGAAAATTTCTTTCAAACAATTGAATATTTGAAGTCCTGTGTTGTTTTCCAAGGAAACGTAAGTAAAGAGACTGGCAACGTTTGAGATGTTGTGCTACACAGAGAAGTGAAACATTAACACAGAGAAGTGAAACATTAATTGGGCTAAGCAATTGCAAACAATAGGAGAGGGAAAGGAATGACATTCAAGCATTTATCTTCAACTGACAACGACATTTTTTTAAGTAACAGTCACGGCATACGCCCAATGTGGTATAAAGACACTCAAATAAGGATGCTTGAACAGGAATTTGGATTCTCTCGTCCCAATTACGAATCCCGTGTACCAGTCTATGAGAGGAGAAACGTTTATGGAAACGTTAGTGGAATGTATTGCTGAAGCATCCATAAATAGTGTAACCATTACAGGCCAAAAAGGATGTAGCATACAGAACACTTGTGCGACCCATTCTACAGTGCTGCTTGACTGCTTTTGATCCCCCAGCTGGTCGGATTATAGCAATTCAGAGGCGCTGCGCTAGATTTGTTACCGGTAGCTCCGACCAGCACGTAAGTATTACGGAAATGATCCGCGAGCTCAAATGGCAATCACAGGGCGCAAGAAGTCATTCTTTTCGCGAAACATTATTGAAACAGTTTAGAGAACTGCCTTTTGCGACACACTGCAGAACAATTCTACTGCCACTAATGTACACCTCGCGTAATGACCGGAAACATATCATGGCTCGCACGTAAGCATATAGAAGGTCGTCTTCCCCTCGCTCCATTTTCTAATGTACCGGGGAAAGGAATGACTGGGGCCGTTAAAAGGCGCCCTCCAACATTCATTGTATGGTGGGTTGTGGATTTCGTATGTTCATGTAAACGTTGAAGCTGACAAAGTTTTTTTTAAAAAAAAAGAAGACATTGGTTCCAGTTTATGTACAGAAATAAAGCACAGGAAAACTGTCGAATTACTGATTGCCTTAAACAAAGACGTACATGCATCTCATTCCGTTCCTACAGAATTATTTCAACAACACCAGTTCCAAAACAGTACAGAATACTGGATTAGCTCCCAGAATACCACGTAATACATGTACAAGACGGGAGAGGCGGAAAATTACACTTCAACACTACGTCGACGACCACGCTAGATACAAAGCACAAGATCGGCTGAACAAAAATGAAGGAAATCGTCAAGTTTCCTTTTTTTCCCTTTTTTTCAGAAAGCATCCCGGCATTGGTTTAATCGTTCTGGAACCCATGGAAAACGTAAAATCTGCATAGTCCGATCGAAGTCTGAACCCCGCAGCTACTGAATATGACCCCAGTGTGTGGATGACTGGCCCGTACGTACAGTCTCACTGTTCAGCGACTACAGGAGAAACACGCAAGAGAAAATGCTGAAAACGGCTGGGGAACTGGAGCTTATCACCATATTTATTTAACTCTTCACCACAAGTGGTCTAAAGATTCTCAAAGTAAAAAACATTTGGAGTTTTCTCCTCTCTTTTAGTTCTTGGGATGCAGCCACCTATCGCATGATCTGGAGTTAAGATGGTCAAAACTGACATTCAGTGCACAGGATTTGCGGATGATAATATTCTAATATCAGCTAGTGAAAAAAATCAAGAGAACACTTTAGAAATTTGCAAACAAGTCTGACAAATTTTTAAAGGAAAAACGCATGATTAGTAAGCAAATTAGAATGAAGGACACAATAACAAGACTGAAATTAATAAAATATTTAAAAAGTTGTTGTAGTAGTAAGAAAAAGAAAACATCTTATATTCTCATTTATACACCCAGACGCCTTTCGGTTTCTTAACCAGGCGTCCACAGTGCATGTCCTACAATATTAAATGATATTTCGTTTTCACATATTAGCTTTTAGTTTTAAAAGAGCTCACTAAATACTCTATAATAAAATGAAACGGTACCTACAGTAAAATGTCTAATTCATTAACAAAAGATGTTTGATCTTCAGGTAATACGTTGGACGTTTCACTGTGTGTTTCCCTCTTATTATTAAATATGTACATTGTTTCAAATCTAAAAACTAATATGCGAAAGGGAAAATTGTGTAACATATTCCAAGCCAAACACCGTGACTGCTTTAGGCCAAACACTTCTGCTTCTATAAAGAAAAGATTCAGGTGCAGCATGCAAAAATGATTTTCCTTCCTAACTACTGCTATTTATACGTAGATGCTGTGAAAAACGGCCAACACAAGAACATACAAAAAGTTTTTTGTTATTTAGCCACTTTAATTTGGAAGACCACAGATGCAGCATGGAAATCAGGGAAAGAATTGAAACAGCAACAATTATTTTAATTAAAGAAGATAACCATGAATTGAACAGGTCGTTAGTATAGGGAAAAGAAACGGTTTGCCAAGACGTACCCTTGTACCGTGCTCCTGTATGTCTGTGAAAGCTGGACGGACAGAAAAAGGAGACAAAGCTTGGAAGCAATAGAAATGTAGCTTTTGAGATGACTAACGAACATCGGCTGGGCAAAAAAATTAAATCCAATGAGTATGTTTTAAAGGAAATCAGCTAGTGAATAAACCTCATAACAATTACTCAAAAAAGAAAATCAAAACGTTTTGGACATTTATTTAGACAATAAAATATAAACGCATAAATGGGATAGAAATCATTTGGGAACTGGAACCAACGGAAGACCATGATATAATATTTTCTGTCCATCCGAGGCAAAAAAAGTCAAGCGTACAAGCAATTAAGAAGACCACAATAAAGAAAGAGTGACTGCAGCATAGATTTTATAAGTTGAGTGATTGATATTATTATTAATATCATTATTATTTTATTTGTATGTTGGCTGGTCTGCCGCTCTTGGGAATTTTTTTGTGTAACTGGGACACGGATGGAAACTTTGCCGCCGGCACATACGTAAAAAATCTGGCAGTAAGAACGCCCTTTCTAGTACAAGTGAAGAAGGAGAGCCGAACAGCGTGTAAGCTAGTGAGCTTGTGAAGCTAAGTGCCTGGTGCCGTTCTTCGGAGATACAGAGCGCGCTCCTCAAAGCCACAGAGCTATTAAAACAGCATACAGAGCAGCGAACTTCTGTCTTTGAAAGTAGCTCCTATTGAACGGTAACGCGAGTGAAAAAAGTCGCGCGCTCCTTACTTTCAAGCGGGCGCTCTTGTTAGCTGGAGAGGTCTTATCGGTCGGCGCCAGAACCCACTCGTCATTTATTCTCCGCGTACGTACTGGAACGTAGAATCCAGCGGTTTTTTTGTTTACGTTTGTTTCTGTTATTACTGGCTGTTTTTTAATACTGATATCGATGCGGCAACAGTAACCTGCTTGCAGCTGTATTGTACGTGGTACAAATTTTACTTGCAGTAACTGAGATAAACTTGTTAGGTTAAAATATTCTGGCTAGTGCCATGTAGTCTAAATACTATGCACTGAAATATTATCTCAGCTCTGAGAGAGAATTGCAGGCAATAAACAAGAAACGATCAAAAATAAAATCATATAAAACAATCCAGGAGAAGCGGCAAGATGCTGTTCGTATCCACGGTTGCGACTTATTTGTAACTCTAGTGGCTGTTGAATAAAATATTCTCGGACTTCTTGCCGCGTCAAATCTTGGTAAAACCTCGAGCTTTCGACGATATTCACCACCATCGTCATCGTCAGGAAACTACTCTCATATCTAGTAGCTGTGTTTGACGTTTTCCATATTTTTACCGCTTACTTCTACATTTCGTCAAGCACTTGCAAATGCAATTTCGAAGTGTGGTATACAGTACATTACGCATCATGATTGTTTGATCCTACAGACCCGAAATACCCAATATTTCTTTTTTATACCGTACACTGTGCTTGTGCTTGAAGAACAGTATGATACATACGGCTCAGTGAGGTGATCGCTACGAATTTTTCCATTTGATGTTATTACGAAACATGCCCATTTTCGTTTCTCTTAGAACAAACCGAACAGAAATTATTTTTACAGGCTGTGAATTTTAGTAAATATATGTGGCAGTCTATCTGTTCGCTAAATAAATCTGCGAGATACAGAATCAGTCTGCATGGAATCTTTGCCCAGTCTTTATGCCAACGAAACGTCATACCAAAAATGAAGTCTCTAACTTGCAATTTACTGATACCGACATTTTTCAGCGTGCCTGTACGATAATCCGACCGTAAGCTGTGTGGCTATGAAAGGCGTCGTTTCATAAACCTTTCCCCATGTGTTACCGAGTTCATGAAAATTAGATCCGGAAACAATAAATTCGGAACACCATACATGAGTCTTGACTTAGGGCGATATGCTGTAAATGGGTGCAAGAAGATACTGTACATAATAAATATACTGTTCTCAAAGAAGCTCTTTCAACGTAAATTTAACAATTTTTTTTAGTTATGCTGGAGTCTCGCTTTCTGTACAATTGTTAAGGAAATGTTGTCGCAATGCAAATCATTTTTCTCTCTACTCCTCACGAAGTGGACGCCCTAGCGTCTTTTGAATGATTGTATGAGTATTTCACTTATTGAATATAGGTAAAAAAAATTGTGGCAGTGATCATGTGATATTTGCACCGCGAAACGAGAAAATATGAATTTATTATATCCACAGAAAAGCTTTGAGGCTCTGCAATCTCAAAATATCGCTCTTCTCGTTATGATTCTGATTTTGCCGTCAGTCAATTTTCACGTATTAGTAGTGATTTCGCAATCTAAAAGAGTTTATGAGGATGCTCCATTATGGATACATACTTAACACATACGGTGACAATGCGCAAGACAAAAGAAGAATGTATTCCAAAATACGCTTATCACGTTAGGTGAAAGAATACCGCTTCAACCTCCGACGTAAACAATTAGTTACAACATACACCTGATGCGTGCATCAGAGGAGGTTGTAAGTACACAAGGCTGTTTTGTGTATATCATTTGTACATTTTCTAGAGACAAGAAAACTTTACAAGGCAGAAGTGAGGAGAGCTCGGAGGCGTCGCGGCGACTGGAGTGCGAGGGACTCACCGGACATGGGAGCGCGCTGGTTCATCCGAGGCCCCTGGCTCTCACACCATGCACGGCCGCCGTGTTGCGCGCCCTGCCTTCTGCGAGCCGCGTGCGCGCTCCGCTCGTCGCCGACTGCTGCGCTCCGCAGCCGCGCGCCGCCTCTGACCAGCGATACTATTGATCCGACAGCTGACGTCAACGTAGTGCGCCAACTGCCCGCCAGCTGGCACTGTGGACAGACAACCCATCCTCGCTCTCGAGTCCCCAGAATGCAGTTGCGCGAGAGGTGCTCTCACTGCAACTAAAAGTATTGACCCTTTTTATTTTTACTGATACCATTAATATCTGAGATATCACACGATGTGGCCATTTTCATCACCTGCACACCTTTTCAGTTGCCACCAGAGTAATATTTTGGCATTCTGTCCTTAGGCTTTGTGGTGGAACACCGTGACATTGGTGGTGCTTTCAGCTGCCTATGAAGGGTGAACATAAAAAAAAAATACCGACAGCTCTTGGTACATTATGCGGAAGAATCCTTATGCAGAAATGAGCACTTTGGGCGCCGGGGAGAGGCGTGCATCCAGGGCTACGTGGAGTTTCGGACCGTGGCATTTCCACCCTAACCGTGGGTACCAAAGGTACCGTGGCAGTTCTGACCAACCGGTTTTGCACCGTGGTATTCACGACCAGGGCGTGCCCCACTGCCGACTTAACCAGTCGATCACCAGGAGCGGATGTGTTGTCACCCTTAGGCACTCCCCGACAGCCTTGGTTTCCGTGTAGCTTAGTACACTATTTGAATTCGTTACGCCGTTAGTAATGTAATTAATCACCACATCGAACGGAGAGCCGTGTCTTCCCAAGGACGATCATCGCTGCCGAGTGCAGAGTAAATCTGTTGAGTTTACGAAATGATTACGCCTGAATATCAAAGGGAATAAGTTACGAGAACGTTGAAAAATTGCAAACGGCAGAATCATGGCTGAATAACAACATTCTTGCCAACATGACGGAACAGATGAGGGAATCAAAAAACGAATGCATAACTGCAAGAAAAGAGACCGCAAAGAAAAGGCAGTGGCTAATTTCCACTTGCTTGATTATCAATTTCAAGATTTGAAAGATAAAAGCTCATATTTCGTCGCAAATATGTCAGATTATAAGATCCCAAGACTGGACTGTGTAGAGCAAGCAGAGGAGCCATTGGGACAATCCAGAAGCTTGGCTTTAGTTCGGAGATTCAATTGAGTGAAAGTAGTTGAAGGTAATAATTTTTGAACACTGACGGTGGATTTCTTCCTGACAAGAGGATCGTGGGGGTCGCTTGTGAAGAAGCGCAGACAATCCAGTGTGAAATTGAAACCGTTCTTGTGGACGTATTGAAAAATAAAATGTCTGGGGAACAGAATACAAAAACTGGGACTAACAGTGGAATACAAGGAAGAGAAGAAATCTGATCGTTCTGCCGCATGCGTGCTGCAGTGGCACATCTTCCATTAAACATTGCTGATGAAGCGTGAGCCGGCCGGTGTGGCCGTGCGGTTCTAGGAGCTTCAATCTGGAACCGAGCGAACGCTACGGTCGCTGGTTCGAATCCTGCCTCGGGCATGGATGTGTGTGATGTCCTTAGATTTAAGTAGTTCTAAGTTCTAGGGGACTGATGACCTCAGATGTAAAGTCCCATAGTGCTCGGAGCCCGTTGAACCATTTTTGATGAAGCGTGAATGATAATAATGGGAGAAATTTCCAGCACAGAAAAGGACACACAGTTCGCAGACCATATGATCAATCAATTGATGAAAATCCTAGTGCGCTAACTGAAATATTTTTTTATTTACTAACCTGATTTGATTGGACCATCAGACCCTCTGTTACAATGAACCTGGGTTTCATATGTACAGTACCTTTTTTACATCACAGTTAAATAAGATATAGCAATTTTAATATGAAAAATAGTATTAAAACTATTTCAGTATCTGAAGTGGTTGTGTGAGTTACTGGTACTATAAACTAATAAAGTTACTACTGGCAGTATTTGTACTATTGCGGCTCCTGCCACTAAAAGTGGTAATAGTAGTAATAAGGATGACAATACAACAATGATGACAGTGGCAGGTATTACAAAAATTATAAGTATACAAAATAGATGCTTTCTGATACAGTTAGTTCTAGGGAAGGAAATTGAAGGAGACTGCACAAGGTAAGAATACTGGGAAATGAGGAAGATTTGGTTGGAAAGAAAGGATGCTCAAAGGCGACGAATGCGTGCAGGGACAATGATAATCCTTACTGCTGCGGTAGGAGACACATCATTAACTGTCTTCTGAAATTGGAGATGTTACGCATTTCTCTAAAACAATGCCGGTGGTTATTCCAGAGTCCGGTTTCTGCTACTGAGAAGGACTTTGGGAAAGTGGTTGAACGATGGAGTGGGACAGAAAGGATTTTGCTCTGATGGGAACCGCTGTTTCTGCCATTTGTTCAGACAAGAGCGTTACGGTCGAGGAGAGATGTGGGGGACAGTGCATGAAGCAGCCAGGATAGCTGTCCATATAATGGTGAAATATGATCAAAATCATAGACATTCATAGCCAGCTGCAGGCACCTTGAGCTTTCCTAAGAAAGGCTGTTGCAGGATAACACGAGTGTAATCAATAGCTGGATGTACAAGTGTTCGTACAAGCTTCTTTTTCAGGACAAGAGGGAATAGTTTTTATACTTCTGTCGGGCATGGAAAGATGCCCTCTTGTACATTTCAGTAAGTGCTCAGTTCAATTTAGATTTTCGTTTGTTATTGCTCCTAAGCTCATTGCTGAAGGAGAGAAGTTGATATTTGTTCCATTTAGGGTTAAAGATGGTAGGGATTTCAGATATTTCGATCCTAGGATGACCAACCAGTACCGCTTGGGTTTTGAATGGGTTGAGCTTTAACCCTACCTCCGACGCCCATTTCGATAGTGCACATTTGTCGATACTGAGTTTGTCGATATTTGTCTTCAGATTTATTGATTTTGCATTTAGGTACGACTGAAGGTCATCAGAGTACATGTGCTATTTGCAGTAGGACAAAACTGATGACACATCATTATGTGCTATGAAAAGGGTATATGATCTAATATCTAAACGTGGGGGACATCTGATACTACCTCCCTCCATTGCATTATCATGAAGCATTGCTGGCGAGACTTGAGCTATGATTGGAAGCATTTACTTCACTTGGCGATATGTTTTTAACCAGCGGCACAGGACCACTAAAACTAGCAGAGGTTAGCATTGAAAACTTAGATCCTCGATAAATCAAAAACACCTGAACATATACTTCGCAATAAATATGCTAAAGGAAAAAGAAGCAAATACTATAATTGAAAATAGAAAACATTTCATTGGCCTGGCACTTCAAAATAAGTCTTGACAAAAGGTTAAAAATGCGTTTTAAAAATATGTAAGGACTCGAGAGATTCGAGAGAATGTTTAATATCTATGAATTTCTTAGAACAAATTGAGTGAGAAATTGAAATCCATAAAATAAGAGCAAAAGTTGGATTATTTGTTAAAGTAGGGCCCTAATGCTGTAGAAAGAAAAAAGATATAAAAATAAGTTAAATATGTATATACACTCCAGGATATGGAAAAAAGAACACATTGACACCGGTGTGTCAGACCCACCATACTTGCTCCGGACACTGCGAGAGGGCTGTACAAGCAATGATCACACGCACGGCACAGCGGACACACCAGGAACCGCGGTGTTGGCCGTCGAATGGCGCTAGCTGCGCAGCATTTGTGCACCGCCGCCGTCAGTGTCAGCCAGTTTGCCGTGGCATACGGAGCTCCATCGCAGTCTTTAACACTGGTAGCATACCGCGACAGCGTGGACGTGAACCGTGTGTGCAGTTGACGGACTTTGAGCGAGGGCGTATAGTGGGCATGCGGGAGGCCGGGTGGACGTACCGCCGAATTGCTCAACACGTGGGGCGTGAGGTCTCCACAGTACATCGATGTTGTCGCCAGTGGTCGGCGGAAGGTGTACGTGCCCGTCGACCTGGGACCGGACCGCAGCGACGCACGGATGCACGCCAAGACCGTAGGATCCTACGCAGTGCCGTAGGGGACCGCACCGCCACTTCCCAGCAAATTAGGGACACTGTTGCTCCTGGGGTATCGGCGAGGACCATTCGCAACCGTCTCCATGAAGCTGGGCTACGGTCCCGCACACCGTTAGGCCGTCTTCCGCTCACGCCCCAACATCGTGCAGCCCGCCTCCAGTGGTGTCGCGACAGGCATGAATGGAGGGACGAATGGAGACGTGTCGTCTTCAGCGATGAGAGTCGCTTCTGCCTTGGTGCCAATGCTGGTCGTATGCGTGTTTGGCGCCGTGCAGGTGAGCGCCACAATCAGGACTGCATACGACCGAGGCACACAGGGCCAACACCCGGCATCATGGTGTGGGGAGCGATCTCCTACACTGGCCGTACACCTCTGGTGATCGTCGAGGGGACACTGAATAGTGCACGGTACATCCAAACCGTCATCGAACCCATCGTTCTTCCATTCCTAGACCGGCAAGGAAACTTGCTGTTCCAACAGGACAATGCACGTCCGCATGTATCCCGTGCCACCCAACGTGCTCTAGAAGGTGTAAGTCAACTACCCTTGCCAGCAAGATCTCCGGATCTGTCCCCCATTGAGCATGTTTGGGACTGGAGGAAGCGTCGTCTCACGCGGTCTGCACGTCCAGCACGAACGCTGGTCCAACTGAGGCGCCAGGTGGAAATGGCATGGCAAGCCGTTTCACAGGACTACATCCAGCATCTCTACGATCGTCTCCATGGGAGAATAGCAGCCTGCATTGCTGCGAAAGGTGGATATACACTGTACTAGTGCCAACATTGTGCATGCTCTGTTGCCTGTGTGTATGTGCCTGTGGTTCTGTCAGTGTGATCATGTGATGTATCTGACCCCAGGAATGTGTCAATAAAGTTTCCCCTTCCTGGGACAATGAATTCACGGTGTTCTTATTTCAATTTCCAGGAGTATATATATATATATATATATATATATATATATATATATATATATATATATATATATATAGTGCATAACTAGTCCTAAGTCTGAATAAAATGTGAAGGTATGTTTTTACTATTAAAACGGTCGTAAAGTCCATCTGCCATGCAATTTCTTTAATAGCTATAACAATAACAAACTATTACAACTTTTACAGCGTCATAACTTACAAGATATGAAATCTAAGTGTGCACTTGACGTTCTCAATATTTAATTAAGCTATGCTACAGTGAACAGAAGTCTGCAGTCTATGGAAAGTAAGCGCGTTTGGCAAATGGTGTCATTTACTGTCGTTTTCGTCTACATTTAAGAAAGTCAGTCTCCGTTACTTTGTGTTTGTAAGGTTTCTCCCTTTCTGTCTTGCCATATTTTCTTGTGAATTTCCGGTTCTATGAAGCATACAGGCTTTTTTGTTAGTAGTTACGGTCGGTCCGATAATGGACGCCACGACCTGACTGGTATATTTTCGTTCCGCGCCAGAGTGCAAGCGCATCCTCGTGAGCAGGTGCTCCGGCAAGCAACAGGACAGTATTTTGGGTTAAAAGTGACTTGTAATTTTCTGGTATCACTACTACTCCAAGACTTGGTTGTCATACTACTTTATTTCCCGAAGATTGGTGGAGTGATTTCGAAATTGATATACGTAAAAATATTAACATTTTTAATAAGGTATGTAAGAGATCCATGACAGGAATTTATTGCTAGCGCACTCGAGCAGATGTAATTTCGATAGATTGCTCACGCGCTGCCTGCGATGTGTAAGCTATAAAAGAATCTCAGGCCAGAGAGCAGTGTTGGCTAAAGTAAGATCAGTCTTAGTAGAAGTAAGCAGTAGCTAGAAGTCGAGTGTATGGAGTTGGCTGGGCCGGTCGTGGGGAGCGATGGCGGTGCCTGAACAATGTAATATAAGGTAAAAGTAGCCGCACGCATATACAGGGTGTTACAAAAAGGTACGGCCAAACTTTCAATAAACATCCCTCACACACAAATAAAGAAAAGATGTTATGTGGACATGTGTCCGGAAACGCTTAATTTCCATGTTAGAGCTCATTTCAGTTTCGTCAGTATGTACTGTACTTCCTCGATTCACCGCCAGTTGGCCCAATTGAAGGAAGATAATGTTGACTTCGGTGCTTGTGTTGACATGCGACTCATTGCTCTACAGTACTAGCATCAAGCACATCAGTACGTAGCATCAACAGGTTAGTGTTCATCACGAACGTGGTTTTGCAGTCAGTGCAATGTTTACAAATGCGCAGTTGGCAGATGCCCATTTGATGTATGGATTAGCACGGGGCAATAACCGTGGCGCGGTACTTTTGTATCGAGACAGATTTCTAGAACGAAGGTGTCCCGACAGAAAGACATTCGAAGCAATTGATCGGCGTCTTAGGGAGCACGGAACATTCCAGCCTATGACTCGCGACTGGGGAAGACCTAGGACGACGAGGACATCTGCAATGGACGAAGCAATTCTTCGTGCAGTTGACGATAACCCTTATGTCAGCGTCTGAGAAGTTGCTGCTGTACAAGGTAACGTTGACCACGTCACTGTATGGAGAGTGCTACGGGAGAACCAGTTGTTTCCGTAGCATGTACAGAGTGTGCAGGCACTGTCAGCAGCTGATTGGCCTCCACGGGTACACTTCTGCGAATGGTTCATCCAACAATGTGTCAATCCTCATTTCAGCGCAAATGTTCTCTTTGCGGATGCGGCTTCATTCCAACGTGATCAAATTGTAAATTTTCACAATCAACATGTGTGGTCTGACGAGAATCTGCACGCAATTGTACAATCACGTCATCAACACAGATTTTCTGTGAACGTTTGGTCAGGCATTGTTGGCGATGTCTTGATTGGGCCCCATGTTCTTCCACCTACGCTCAATGGAACACGTTACCATGATTTCATACGGGATACTCTACCTGTGTTGCTGGAACATGTGCCTTTACAAGTACGACACAACATGTGGTTCATGCACGATGGAGTTCCTGCACATTTCAGTCGAAGTGTTCGTACGCTTCTCAGCAACAGATTCGGTGACCGATGGATTGGTAGAGGCGGACCTATTCCATGGCCTCCACGCTCTCCTGACCTCAACCCTCTTGACTTTCATACATGGGGGCATTTGAAAGCTCTTGTCTACGCAACCCCGGTACCAAATTTAGAGACTCTTCGTGCTCGTATTGTGGACGGCTGTGATACAAGACGCCATTCTCCAGGGCTGCATCAGCGCCTCAGGGGTTCCATGCGACGGAGGGTGGATGCATGTATCCTCGCTAACGGAGAACATTTTGAACATTTCCTGTAACAAAGTGTTTGAAGTCACGCTGGTACGTTCTGTTGCTGTGTCTTTCCATTCCATGATTAATGTGATTTGAAGAGAAGTAATAAAATGAGCTCTAACATGGAAAGCAAACGTTTCCGGACACATGTCCACATAACATATTTTCTTTCTTTGTGTGTGAGGAATGTTTCCTGAAAGTTTGGCCGTATCTTTTTGTAACACCCTGTATAGTTTGTTACAACATAATATGTACTATTGTTATATCAAGTCCCATGTAAATGTTTCTGAAAAAATCTTTTAATAATAATCCTTCTTATAAAATTAACCTTTTGACAGTCATTCATCTGAATTTAAAGAATTTATTAATTTCTGCAATCCATGATCATCCCGATTATCGTAAAGAAAAATCAGTCGTTTCCTTTTATACATGACAAATGTCGCAGCCAGCATTCCACTGGGCTGTACCAGAAAAATTTCTTATAGGAGCAAATATATACGTGTTATCCGACGACTTCATTGAGGTAAGAATTTTCACTGTATTCAGAATGATCTTTCAGGGCCATGACGCAGCACTGCTGACGTCTAAAATTTACCAATTTCAATTCACAGTCAATTATTGAAAGGTTATATATGAGTCACATTTTTTATTGTGAGGTTAGCCACGTTGTTATTGCGAGATTACGGAATAATAAACTGTTGGGATGTTACACTGAATGTGATTGTTGTACTTAATTCTTTCAGTTGATAGGTTACGGGTTTCTTTTTTGGGTGTGAATGGGTGAGTGGAGTTATGATACTTTGTGTCTGTGCCTGACCATGGGGCGTCGAAGTTTGAGAACGGTAGGGTTGATGGTTGATGGATTGTGTAACTAATTACGATATCAAGTACAGTATGATCAAATTTCGATGGCACCGTTCTTAAACTCTGATGCTCTACATTGATTTTCCCATAAATGACAAGCTTGCCATACTACATAACATACCAGCCTTGGTATTATTTCCTATATCTCCTGTATACAATGACAGTGTCAAGACTAGAGGCCATTTGCTTAGACAGATCTAGTACATTGCTGGCAACTGAAACTGCAACAGCAGGAAGGACAGTAAATAGCTTTATTTTGCTTATTGTGCGGATACACTGGTAGCGAACCCAGCGACGCTTCGCACTTGCTGAATGTGTCTGAGAATTGGATACACGTCCTAATCTCCTTCTCCCCCCTCTCTCTGCTCATCTCCCCCTCTATCTCCCTCCAATTGCTCCTCCATTGCTCTCTGTCCATCTCCTCCTTCCCCCTCTCCATGTCCATGACCTCCCCCATCCCTCCCCCTCCATCTCATCTTCCACCCACTTCCTAACCATGAATCCGTCCGGGGACTGGGTGTTTGTGTTGTCCTTATCATTTCATCGTCATCATCATCATCATCTTCATCATAATCGTCATCATCATTCGCGAGAGTGGTTAGATTGGACTGTGTAAAAAAATTGGACTGTGTAAAACTTGTGACTTTGTAAGGGCGCTGATGACCGCGCAGTTGAGCGGCCCGCAAACCAACCATCGTCATCATCTAACCGTTAGCGTTGTTTATTGCTATTGCAAACGAATCCTTGGTTGGGAATTGAAGCCGATTGACATACATGGGAAAATGGTTGGTATCATTGGTATAAGGTATTTCAGAGAGACGTCTCCAGCGGCTGGCTCTATGAGGTTAGTAGCTTCGATTATAGTACTTTACACAGATTTAATCTGCGAACAGGTAGGATTACAACTTTTTGCAGGGTTCATATTCTATAGTAATACTGTAATCATGGGTCGATAACCCATAAAAACTACTTTCCGATTAAAGTAATCTCATACTGACGAGTGCTGATGTGGCGGGACGATACTGCTGGTACTGTCGACTTGAGGCGTAAGGCGTAAATTACTTCGCCCAGTCCAGTCATGGCCTAAATAAACGGGGCATTCAGATATCTGCTTGGCGCTTCGAGGGCTTGCGACCTGACAGCAAAATAGTGCCCGGCCACAGCACTCTCTGCTGTGACGAGCTCGACCCCTGCCAGCGATGCTGGCAGGGGTTATTCTACAAGTAAAACTAAAGACAAAAGTTTGTATAAACACAGGTCCGCAAATGTTTAGTTACAGAGTTACGACTAATAAAAGATTTTATCTGAAATTTAGCAACAATGGATTATTGTGTATGGGTATGGATGAAAGACATAGTTTATGAGGACAAAGTCAATACACGTGAGGCATTACTTGCTCACATTATGAACGCAAAAGACAAAATTAGGAACAACCCTGTGACACTGAAACGAGCAACAAAATCTGTTCATACACGTGCAGCTAAATGCATTGAACTCGGTGGAGACGTTTGTGAATATTTATTGTGAATTTATTGTGAAACTGTATGTACTCTGTACAACTTCATTGACACTGTCCTTTGTTTTTTACGGTTTAACATGAAGTCACGTGTTCTATGACATTAATGAAGCAGATTATCTGACACATTCAAACAGTTTCAGTTAACTTTATTACGATTATTTTTCCGAAATTAAGTTCTCTACAACTTCTGTTGAAAACTTTGTGCAATTTTCCAGAATTTAAAAAACAAATTGGGCCAAGTAGTTAATAAATTAAAATTTTTACGAAATTACGTCTTTGCTTCAGTGGATGTTCTGGAAAACTACTGCATATACAAGTCTGACACATGTTTTATTAGATTTACCAGATCAATAACAACAACAAAAATGGAATTTGTGCTTTGCTTTAACCCTGTACAGTTTTGCGATGGTTTCATATTAGCGAAGTTGCTAAATTTAAGGCAAAATCTTCTATTAACCGTAACTAAACATTTGCGGACCTATATTTATATGAACTGTTTTTCTACAGTTTTACTTGTAGAATAACATATTCAAATATTTGCATATCTTCGTGAATCACGCTGTATAGTAGTACAGATCCGTGCGGTAGCGTTCTCACTTCCCGCGCCCGGGTTCCCGGGTTCGATTCCCGGTGGGGTCAGGAATTTTCTCTGCCTCATGATGACTGGGTGTTGTGTGATGTCCTTAGGTTAGTTAGTTTTAAGTAGTTCTAAGTTCTAGGGGACTAATGACCATAGATGCTAAGTCCCATAGTGCTCAGAGCCATTTGAACCAGTAGTACATATCATCGATTGTAGATAACGGGAAGAATGTATGAGTAAATTAGTAGGTGATTCAGAGATGTACAGGATACGAAATTTGATACACACAGCTGCCACCTCTGACAATAGCAATAGATATAATCCAGCTGGCCATGGAGTCGAACTGAGCTTGGATGTCAGATATGGGGTACAATACTCCATGCTGTTTCAACTCTATGTCACAGTTCATCAATCGTAATGGCTGGCGAGCGGTGGCGTGCCAGTCTATCAGCAACCCATGGCGAGATGTTTTCAATAGTTGTTGAGTCTGGGAATGTGTCAACTGGTGAAACAGCTGGGCTAGTACTGTATGGTGTTACGTCAGTATAGCACAGGCAACATATAGTCTTGCATTATCTTAACTGAAAGAAAATTTGACGTATACAGTAAAAGGAAGGCACAGCCCTGGGCTGTATGGGAAGGGGATCGAGCTGTCTACCCAATGGCATAAATGCCATCAGGCGAGGTGCTTGGCTCGTATGTCATGACCAGTTGGTCTTGTCTCGAAACAGAAAATAGACTGAAGCCATGTTTTCAGATACTTTGTGATCATAATGGCACTGAAATAGAGAATGACGCAGCAAAAACTGACATAGCAAACGTCTTTTTTTCAAATCTGTTTCGTAGAGCAAGATCAGACTAGTTCATCCCTTTAATCGTCGCTGGAAAGACAAAATGACTGATATCGAAATAAGTGACCGTAGAAAAGCAACTAAAACACGCAACAGAGGAAAGGCCAATGGAGATGATGGGATACCAGTTCCATTCTACACAGAGTATGTGAAAGATCTTGCTTCTATTCTAGCAGCATTGTACCGTATGTCTCCTAAGGAGGGAAGCGTTCCTAACGATTAGAAGAAAGCACAGGTCATTCCTGTTTCCAAGAAGGGTCGTCGAGCACACGCACAATGCTATAGGCCTATATCTGTGACATCGCTCTGTTGTAGAATTTGGGAATATGTTTTATGCTCGGGGTTTATGACACTTCCGGGGAAAGAAAATCTCTGCTGTAGAGACCACATGTGTTCCGAAAACAACGATCGTATGAAACCCAGCTCGCTCTGTTCTTCTATGAGACATGGAAAGCGGTAAATACAGGCAGCCAGGTGGATACCGTATTCCCTGACTTCCGAAATGCATTTTGTATAGTTCCGCTCTGCCACCTAGTGAACAAAATACGAGTGAGCCGTGCGCGGCTCGTGTTCATGCCATTTATTGTTTGTCTTCTTCTTTTACGGTACTGCCGCTTCGTTTTATTATTCCATTTACTGGCGTCACTAACTTCTGCCTTACTTGCCCATGAGTGGCAGCAGCAGCGCTTATCGAATAACTGCACTGTCATACCATCTCTGGAGCGACCGATAGTATTTCCGAGGCGTCTTGTTTCTGGTAGTCAGCTGGAGACGGACCAGGAGAGCAGTCGGGCACGAACCAGTGTCGGGGACGGAGCACCAGTGAGGTGCTGACAGACAGTACTTGCCGACCACTGGGGACACACATGCACCGTCCGACGGAAGGAAACTGGAGCGTCAACGACCGTTGATTGGTTGTTCGGTCGGTCGTCCCATCAGCCGACGTCTGTTTGGTTCTTTGACCATTTCCGAGTCGGTGAAGTGAGTCGGTGCAGTGAGTCGGCAGAGTCAGTTGGAAGGCAGACACTCGCATGTTAGTCAGTCGGCTCTAAGTCTCAGTCGCTGCTAGGCTGTGAACTGAGTCGGGTTCGTCGTTACTCCGCTGTTGGACGCGTTGGCAGTCAGCAGCAAGCAGATACGCACGGTGTAAGTACGCGCCGGGACCGTGGTCGACGCAGATGGAAGACCGTCAGTCGGTCGGTTGGCGCAGAGCAGCGAGAAAATCCCCGTCGCGCGGGGTCAGGTCGGAGCCGCTGGCAGCGTGCACGCTTGGTTGGAGTTGTGAGGCGCTTCTTGAGAGGGTTACGAAGTTCGTCGCCCACCGATCTTGGACTCTAAGGTTGAGTGCTCACTTAACCTACTATCAAGCCTCAACTGCTATCACTTCTCTTCGTTTGATCCTGGTTGTTGCTTTCTGCGAGATTCCTGCGAGCAACAACATGTGTGCATTGAATCGGCTAGAATTGCACCCATTTACTTGGATGGGATTTAACTTAATTTAATTCACTCCTTCGTTAATGAAGTGCACCAGTGGTATCTTCTGCCTTGTGGCCATTAAAGTTCCAGTTACCTGCTCTGGGCGTTGACGTAGTTTTTGGCAGTGTATTTTTCTCGTCGTGTTGTCGCTGTCCAGCATGGCGTGTAGTTCAATAGCTGAGATGTGTTGGTAGCTTTGGGCGTTTATTCTGACTTGGCTGGATTGGGCACCAGTATCCATAACATTGTGCTATTGGCGCCTTGTTGTCATTTTGCTCGTCGGGTGGAGCAGAACTGATTTTGTTGGTTGGTTTGTCGGCTGGCCTTTGTATGGGTTGCCTTCCAATTAAGAGGTCGTCAGTCTGGCTGCCTGCCTCACCTAAACGTGCGTTATTGTTACTTCCCAGGCCAACCCTTGAAACCTTCTGAGCGCCGCTCCTTGTGTTTTACATTGTGATTTCCTTTTAGTCTTAAGTACTCTGTGTGGCCTTCAGCCGAGTTTTAACTTATTAAAATTGTAAGCTTTTTTCTCTTTAGGCCTAAAGCCGTGAAATTGTTTTCTCCATAGTATGTGGCCTTCAGCTGAGTTTTGATCTCGATAATTTAAAATCTTGGTCTTGCCTTAAGTCATAATATTGTTATTCTTTAGTATGAGGCGTTCAGCCGAGTTTGCATGAAATGTTTAAGCTAAGGCCCTCAGACTGTTAAATTGAAAGCCCTTCTTCCTAGGCATTAAGCTGTTAAATTGTTTGGTTGATATGTAGCCTTCAGCCAGGTTTCAGCCTATTTAGAATTAACATTGAAAATCTTAGTTTTGGCCTTAAACTGTAACACTGTTCTTGATTAATGTAGGGTCTTCAGCGTATTGTTATTGAAGTAAAAAATTTTTTTGAAAGAGCGAAACTTCCATAACAACTCCTGTACCTCACTCAATTCCTTGCTGGATTTTCGTATGTGGCTTTCAGCCGATTTAAATCAAATCAGAGGAGCTCTTTCGTTAAAACTTTGAGAGTTTTTAATTCTTGCTTATGTTATTGTGTGTTTTAACTAATAACATTTATATGTAGAGTGTAACTGACAGCAACTTATTTTGGCCCGTTTCCACAAATATAACCTCACCCGCTCTGTCCTGCTAGTACAGGGATTTCAACGAGCGTATGGAATATCAGACAAACTGTGTGACTGGATTGAAGAGCGAACACAACACAGCAATGTCATTCTGAACGGAGAGAAGTCTTAAGATGTAAAAGTAACTTAGGGCGTGGTCGGGGGAAATGTTATAAAATGTGTCGTGACTTGGAAGCAACGAGGCCTTGCTAGGTCAGGGGAAGGGGTTGGAACCACATTTCCACATACAAGTCACGTAATTCCCGTAAAATCGGGGGAAACGGGCGATGAGCTCTGACACCACTTTCAGTCACATCCCAGATGTGTTCGATTGGTTCAGATCTGACGAGGTGCAGGCCGAGCACATCAACTGGACATCGCCACTGTGTTCCTAGAACCACTCCATCAAATTCCAGTCCGTGTGACATGGCTCATTATCTTGTTGATCGTCATGAAGCGGTGTACGTTGTCTGCAACCAGTTTATGATACTCCTTGGCCGCCATGATGCCTTGCACGGTATTTTCATCTGAAGTTGGCACCCAACATTCGAGAAATACTTTTTTCCCTAGTTCTTGATACGTATGCCATAGCTCTACAGTTCTCTGTACAAAATCCGAATAGTTCTACGGAATTTCCCGAAGAAAACAATAATCTTTAATCTTGCGCAAAAAACTAACGGAAAGATTTGCGAAAAACGTTAATAATCACTAATCTGAACAGTTCTCGAGGAGATATACAGAAAACCCTAATGACATTTTTTGTGCAGGTAATAGTTTATGAGATAATTACAACAATGAAGGACCCAGTCCCGCAGTCATGTGAAGTCGGGAAATATACATTTTTTTTTCCAGAGTTCTTGATACGTATGGTATAGTTCTGGAGCTCTCTGTAAAAAAAATTAATAGTTCTGTATAATTGCAAAAAATCACAATTCTGAATAGCTGAACAGCTTTGAAGTAAGCAACTGATTTTCGAGAAACATACATATTTTCAGAGGTCCTTACAGATATGCTATGGTTCTAGAGTTCTCTACACAAATTTTTAATAGTTCTGTAGAATTTAGCGAAAAAGAAACTAATGATCACATTTCTGAATAGCTGATTACCTGTGATGTTGGCACCACACTTTTGAGAAATATATATAGTTCTCGGTATACATTTTATAGCCCTAGAGTTATTTGCACTAAATTTGAATACTGCTGCAGAATTTCGCGAAAAAAGCATTAGTAATCGGAAAACCTTTATGTTGAAACAAGTATTTGCCGATTTTCGTAAATACTCCTAAAATTATGATCACCATTGTGAAGAGTTCCCTAGATTAGATTAGATTGAGTTTTCGTTCCATAGATCCTAAAAATGAGATGATTCTCTTGGGTGTGGTACATGTCGGAAAGTATAACATAAAAACGTAAAATATTCGAATATAATACTTATTCCCCTGATCATTTGTTAGGAGATTGTCGAAATATGTGAACAGAATGATGTAAACTGGAACAGCTAATATTTACAGAATTAACGAGCTATCAGAACGAAATATTGTTATACACTATTAATAAATTTATCATACACAAAATACCTAATCTTAACTGTTCTGACCAAGTGCTGTCAAAACTGAAATCTAACAGACATTTTCATTAACCTGGCTTAACAGTATCTATTAAGATATTCATCTATAGAGTAGAAGGAGATGCCTATCAGAAAGTCTTTCTAATTCTATTTAAACTGTGCATTATCTGAAACCAAGTTTTTAATGGTGCCTGGCGATTTATTGAAAGTGTGTGTTCCTGAATATTGGACCCTTTCTTGGACCAAAGTAAGTGATTTTAGATCTCTATGTAGATTGTTCTTCTTCCTAGTATTGATACTATGTGTTGAGCTATTGGTTGGAAACAGAGATGTATATCTTGCAACAAATCCATTACGGAATAAATATACGGAGAAGCCGTGGTTAGTATACAAAGTTCCTTAAACAGGTTTTTACAAGATGTTCTTGAATTTACACCACAAATGATACTTATCACAAGAGATCTACAGAAAATTTTAAATACTTTTTTTGGACAGTTGCAGTTTATGAGGTAATTATGAGGGATCCACAGAAAACATACGAAATTTCACTACAGTTCTGATGACAGTTCCGATCACAGTTCTGGACAGCAGCCGGCCGCTGAGGTCGAGCGGTTCTAGGTGCTTCAGTCCGGAACCACGCGGCTGCTACGGTCGCAGGTTCGAATTCTGCGTCGGGCGTGGATGTGTGTGATGTCATTAGGTTAGTTAGGTTTAAGTAGTTTTAAGTCTAGGGGACTGATGAACTCACATGTTAAGTTCCTTAGTGCTTAGAGCCATTTGAACCATTTTTTCTGGATAGCACCCCAAGAGTTTTATCGAGAAATATACTGCAATCTCTTGTGAAGATATTTGTAACTGCAATAATATGGTCTCCACTTCACTAAAATATTGCTTTTGGATCGGAAGCTGAGTATTGCTGCACTAGTTGTGATTGGTGCACTTAGGTACAAGTGAGCATACATCGTGTCAACTATCGTTTCGTATCTTACTGCTAATAACCACAGCAACCTAACGATAGTTGTTATTTTTGGCCAACTTCTTGCGTTGTATAACAAGAACTTTAATTTGATTTGATACTCTTTGCTACAAAGAAGTACCGAATTTGAAGATAGCTGTCTCTATAATGCGCTTTTAAGGTGCTCCTGTTACTTCAGTGTTCGATACATACTGTGAGTTTCCAACATACAGCAAGTTCAGATGCGTCATACAATCAAGCACCTTTAGTGCGTGTTGTGTCTCAGGTACTGACTACCAAATGGAAAGTAGGAATTAATTACAACTAAGAAGATTTGTTCTGAATACAAGGTGAAACGTATCTGAGCGTAATCACTCGTGTCTACGTCCGTAGCCAAAGTTCAGCTCCCGTAAAACACTATCATAGTAGCAGCGTCACGACCGGGAGGAAATCTGCTCCGTACTCCAGCAGGACCACCAGACGGCTCCCCTTCCGGACCGCGACGACGCGTTTAATCAAGTGCAGCTGCATCCTGATTGTCTAGGCCGACTCCAGCGCTATGAATGCTGCATCTCTCGTGGCGTCCCCACTGTGAACACTTTGAAGTATGCTGCTCTGCTGCCACTGAAGCGTTGGTACACGGTGCTCGATAAGGCGGTAGCCGCTTCTTACGTGCGGTGACCGCGCTGTATGAACGCACAGCACATCAGTACCTTCATACCTTCATAGGCAGAGCCGGAAAACAGGGATACGGTTAGAGCACATGTCATCAATAGTCGGAAATAATCTTCTTGATGAACATTCCTCACACACAAATAAAGAAAAGATGTTATGCGGACATGTGTCCAGAAACGCTTAATTTCCATGTTAGAGCTCATTTTAGTTTCGTCAGTATGTACTGTACTTCCTCGATTCACCGCCAGTTGGTCCAATTGAGGGAAGGTAATGTTGACTTCGGTGCTTGTGTTGACATGCGACTCACTGTTCTACAGTACTAGCATGAAGCACATCAGTACGTAGCATCAACAGGTTAGTGTTCATCACGAACGTGGTTTTGCAGTCAGTGCAACGTTTACAAATGCGGAGTTGGCAGATGCCCATTTCATGTATGGATTAATACGGGGCAATAACCGTGGCGCGGTACGTTTGTATCGAGACAGATTTCCAGAACGAATGTGTCCCGACAGGAAGACGTTCGAAGCAATTGATAGGCGTCTTAGGGAGCACGGAACATTCCAGCCAATGACTCGCGACTGGGGAAGACCTAGAACGACGAGGATACCTGCAATGGACGAGGCAATTCTTCGTGCAGTTGACGATAACGTTAATGTCAGCGTCTGAGAAGTTGCTGCTGTACAAGGTAACGTTGACCACGTCACTATATGGAGAGTGCTACGGGAGAACCAGTTGTTTCCGTACCATGTACAGCGTGTGCAGGCACTATCAGCAGCTGACTGGCGTCCACGGGTACACTTCTGCGAATGGTTCATCCAACAATGAGTGCAAATGTTCTCTTTACGGATGAGGCTTCATTCCAAAACGACCAAATTGTAAATTTTCACAATCAACATGTGTGGGCCGACGAGAACCCGCACGCAATTGTGCAATCACGTCATCAACACAGATTTTCTGTGTAGGTTTGGGCAGGCATTGTTGGTGATGTCTTGATTGGGCCCCATGTTCTTCCACCTACGCTCAATTGAGCACGTTATCATGATTTCATACGGGATACTCTACCTGTGCTGATAGAACATGTGCCTTTACAAGTACGACACAACATGTGGTTCATGCACGATGGAGCTCCTGCACATTTCAGTCGAAGTGTTCGTACGCTTCTCAACAACAGATTCGGTGACCGATAGATTGGTAGAGGCGGACCTATTCCATGGCCTCCACGCTCTCCTGACCTCAACCCTCTTGACTTTCATTTATGGGGCATTTGAAAGCTCTTGTCTACGCAACCCCGTTACCAAATGTAGAGATTCTTCGTGCTCGTATTGTGGACGACTGTGATAAAATACGCCATTCTCCAGGGATGCATCAGCGCATCAGGGATTCCATGCGACGGAGGGTGGATGCATGTATCCTCGCTAACGGAGGACATTTTGAACATTTCCTGTAACGAAGTGTTTGAAGTCAGGCTGGTACTGTTGCTGTGTCTTTCCATTCCATGATTAATGTGATTTGAAGAGAAGTAATAAAATGAGCTCTAACATGGAAAGTAAGCGTTTCCGGACACATGTCCACACAACACATTTTCTGTCTTTGTGCCTGAGGAATGTTTCCTGAAAGTTTGGCCGTACCTTTTTGTAACACCATATATATATATATATATATATATATATATATATATATATATATATATATATATGTGTGTGTGTGTGTGTGTGTGTGTGTGTGTGTGTGTATTGTAATGTCAACGCCAATATTTTGTGTCGCCAGTACATGGGTTAGTGCTCGAGAATATTTTTCCAGAACTGACTTTTAAGCACATATGCGAGAACTGAGAAAAGACTAATTATTATATTCTGACTTAATATTATATTATGAAATAACAATATATTTTATTATTTTTATAACCAGTTTCCTACAAAGAAAAATCATATAACAAAAGATAATACCACTAAAAGAATGTATTGGCATTGTACTGTCTGTGAAATTTTTCCTTCATCTGTACTTCTTCCCTATGATGTATGAAGCAGAGAAGATCGAAGTTAAGCCGAGGTCTGTGCTTTTAATTATTCTAAAAGGTAATCATAAGTGATCGAAAGAAAAATATAACATACAATTTACTAAATGGAATTCTAGTATACGGACTTTTATTTGCAACTAAATAACCAACTATCAATGTTTCAAGTTTGGTGTCTGCAACAGTCCATACTGTGCTTTGTCTGCTGCCATTATGTGAGCGTACGGAGCGGCAGTTTTAAACTGCAGAAATAATCAGACACTAATTCTTTCGATCGTTATTACAATATCTGAAATCCGAGGACAAGAACCCACAGGAATTTATTATTTTTCTATTCTAACAGTGAAAATAACATTCAGTAGGTCAATCTTAGACTTTACGTAAATGAAATAATTTTATGGCTGGTGCGTAAGACTAATTTTTCTCAGAATAATTTATCAGATGATTTTTAATAAAAATACTTACAACACCAGTGTTGTTAAGTGTAGAGGTTGTGGTGTGACATTAATTATTTGGTGCATACATTTTAATGTCAAATAAAGAACCATTTAAACTCATAGTCGGGCTCGGCAGCACATAATTAAGAATTATCAGAGATTAGTTATTTCTTTCAAATAATACTGTTATTCTTGCTGCTATATTTTCATACGTTTTACAACAACACGTACACACCACCACAATAAGGTTAAATAGAATCCCATTACCCACTGGCGCCCTGTCACGTGGGGCTCGAGTACAAATATTATAATCATATTTTTTGTTATCAGTGTATTTCTTTTTGTCTATAGATCGCCACTGTGAAGTATTAATGCTTGTTTTGTACCAACTGAACGTACAAGATACTGTTGTAAACATCAAACTGGCACCTGGCAATTTGTAAGCAGTGTGGAGCCCTGTTTCACCAGTAGCGTCGCCTGTCAGCTAAAGATAGGAATAGACGCACATACAGAGTGGTCCACCTGAAGTTTCGGATGAGATTATCTCGACAACTATACATCGGGTAAAAGTAGTGAGTAAGACAAGTTTGTAAGCTCAAAGAGGGACATCAAATGGTACGCATGAAAACGATAAAAAAAAGTGCACCAATTCTTTCGTTACGCCAGATTAAGCTATTTTTGTACAAAATGTACTGTACCTACGTTTAGCGTTACCCAGGAACAACGACATGGATGTAGTAGAATGATGTTCCCATGGGGTGCTTCATTAGTGTGACCTCCATCCCCCGCCCCCTTGGGTGGTGCGGGGGGCAACTTCTAAATCTTAAATGGAAACACCAATTTTCATTTGCAGATTCGGATTCTCCATAAAAAATTAATCAAGTTTTCTCTGAAACAATTTTAAACCATTGACAGATGGCGCTAAAATCGCGAAAAAGTAAATTTGAGGAAGAACTCTGATTTATTTAGAATTATCCGAGAAAGACGCATGAAAACGATAAAAAAGTGCACCAATTCTTTCGTTACTCCAGATTAAACTATTTTTGTACAAAATGTACTGTATCCTACTTTTAGCGTTACCCATCAACAACGTCATGGAAATAGTAGAATGATGTTCCCATGGGGTGCTTCATTAGTGTGAGTCCCCTTGTCTCTCACAATTTGGGGTGCTTAATTAATGAAATTAACTACGAAGAAATTGTTCAAAATTATCCCCATTTGCTTCAATGCATTAAGTCAATCGTCTGCGAAAGTTGTCCACAGTTTTGAGTAGTACATCCCGTGGTATGGCTGCACACGCTCTTCGAATGCGTTACTCCATATCGTTTCGGGTTGCGGGCTGTCTTTCATAAACAATATCTTTTAAATAACCCCACAAGAAAAAATCAGGAGATATTAGGTCTGGTGAACGTGGAGGCCACTGGATTGGTCCGCCGCGTCCTGTCCACCGACCAAGGTACAGTAAATTTAAAACGTTTCACACATTTTCAGCATAATGGGGAGCAGCTCCATCCTGCTGGAACCACATTTGTTGCCTAGTTTCTATATCAACATCTTCCATTAGCTCCAACAAATCATCGCGGAGAAGTTGCAAATAAGATTCCCCAGTAACATTACAGTCAAAAAAATACCTTCCTATCAAGTAACCGTTTAAAATTCCACACCAGACCATTAACGACCATTTGTGTTAGTTGTCAACGGGTCTGTGCCAGTGTGGACTGACAGGGGACCAATAACGACAATCATGACGATTTAATTCGCCATTGTTCTTGAACGTGGCTTCATCAGTCAACATAATGTATGTAAAAAAATCATTCTCACCTCTTATCATTTCTTAGGCCCATTGGCAGAAATGCACGCATTTTTGCATATCTTTCTGTGTCAGTGTGATATGATACGCATGATATTTATGTGCCTTCAAGGTCCTCAAAACAGCTGATTGCGGTATTCGAGTTTGTCTCTGCATCGCACGACTACTCATTTCGGGATCCAGTTGAACACAGGCGGGAACGGTAAGGATTCGAGCGTCATTTTCATTGTATTCGGGACGACGAGGTGGACGGAGCATGTATCAATTTCGAGCTCGTTGAGTGCAATTTCGAATACTGTTTTCGCCTGGGTGTCGTCTGTTTGGAAAACGATCCGCATACAATTGCGCAGCTACAGAGTAATTGTTATAGATTCACCTAAAATTAACATCATACCAACAATCTCTGTAGGAGGATAGTGAGCCATGTTTCGCTAAAGAATAATATATTTTCGTCTGTTAATGTTTACGTTTCACAACCTGAAAATGGAGTGACGTCTGATCGCATTGCACCGACCTTTATACTGAGCCATAGTGCGCAGTTTGGCCACGGTAGCGCCACAGTCGGGTGAGTAATGCAATTGTCAAGAGTTCCCTAACTAGATTTTAATACCATTCCGCCTCCCTCCATCAAAAACTGTAGCGGGTAGGATACATTTTCTACAAAAATAGCTTAATTTGGCGTAATGAAAGAATAGGTGTAAATTTTGTATCGATTTGATGCGTCATTCTCAGATCATTCTAAATAAATCGGAGTTCTTCGCCAATTTTAATTTTTCTCGATTTCAGCGCCATCTGTCAATAGTTTTAAAAAAATGTTTCAGACAAAACTTGATTACTTTTTTTATGGAGAATCCGAATCTGCAATAACAAAAAGATGTTTCCATTTAAGATTAAAAAGTTTCCCCCCGCCCCATCCAAGGGAGCGGGGGCTGGAGGTCACGTGTAGTATCATTTGATGTTCCCCTTGAGCTGACGAACGTGTCTTACCCACTATTTTAACCCGATGTATAGTTTCCGACATAATCTCATCCAAAACTTCAGATAGACGACCCTCTATATGGCGAACACGCAACCATAATCTGTTCGTACACTATAGAACTCTGAAATATCACACCCAAACTCACTTCAGCGACAAGAAGTAACAGTATGATATTCTGTCTGCGAGAAGTGTTTTCTAATATTTTCTTGTCTCTAGTGAACTGTGTGCACAAACTCACATTTAGTTGTAGTGATTATTTCTTGTGTTAGTTATAGAATGTTCTTGGGGATTTATATTTGTTGTAATTGCTTCATAGTATGAGATACTTGCTGATAAAAATGGTTAGGCCTAAAAAGCAGGCTAAAACGAATGAGCAGGCTGATCAGATTTAGCGTCAGAGGCTGAAGTGAGCCAAATTCCGCACACAGGCTGAAGTGAGCCAAATTCCGCACACGTCGGTGCAGGAGCTAGATAGCTTAAATGTTGATTATAGTATTATTTTACCGGACATGTCAAGTGATATTGAAAATGAGGAGTTGCCAGTGTCGAGTGACACTTCTGTGCTGAAAGCTTTAGAAGCAAATGATATTAATTTCACCGGACGAGGGGCAGGATCTACCAATGCTCAAGTTATGCCATAGCCAGATGGTAATATATTAGCCACGTTACTTCGGAAATTAGAATTGATAGAAAAGCGACGTAGGGAGGAAGATGCTTTTAAAGAGCAGCAGCGTTTAGAAGCAAAGGATTTAAAAGCAGAGGAACGCGAATTAAAAGAACAGGAAAGAGAAATAAAATTCTTAGAACAAATCAGTCAGGTCGTTATCCAGTGGGACAAATAAATTGTTCAAAATATTAAATAGGTGATAATCAACAGGGATAAAGCATTGTCAGCACACTTTAATGCGGAGATAAATGCAGTTAAAGACAGGATCTAACTGTTGGCAAACATTCCTACCAAAGAAAATTATATGCAGACTAAAATCAGTAACTTAGAAACTAGTTTTAAAACGCTGACTACTGCCGTAGACAGAATTGAAGGTAAAATACAAACCGAAATGAAGAAACAAGTGCAAACGGAGGTAGCCAGAGTTTTTAATCTAGACAATCGAAACTTAGGGGTAATGTCAGATTCCAGCAATGAAGAATCCGGTCCAGACGGGGAAACTAAAACTGAACATTTGCCGACTGCTAGTGTGGCAGTGCAAAATAGACCACAATATTTGCCCACTGGGCATGTTATAAATCAGAGTATTACACAAAGTTTGCCAGCAGCCCCTGTTGCAATTTATGATAAGTCAAGCCATGATAGACAACTTGTATTACCACAGCCACTAGTGCACACAAGAAATTCAAAACTAGAAGCAGACTGTACCTGTAGCAAAACGAGTACACCGCCTGATAATGAGAGCCGATCCATGCATTCGAGTACATTGATGCATGAGGAAAGCTTCATTAAACATCGTCAGTTTCAGATTTTCAATGAAGAGAGCAAGAAGAATATCCACCCAGTCTATTTATACGTAACTTCAGAAGTGCCCTTCCGAAATCTTGGACGGAAGAACAATAGATACAATTCGTCGTATCACATATTGCTGAGGACGCTTCGCTTTGGGCATTAAATGCTACCGAGACTTGCAAAACTTTCAGTGATTTTGAGAGGGCATTTCTTGATCAGTTTTGGTCAGCCTCAATACAAGAAAGACTTAGGAAAATTGTTTACAATGCAGAAGTATATAATCCGAAGACTGGGTCTCTACGAAAATACTTTGAAAAATACATAAATATGACTCGGTATTGGGACGAGCTGGTTACTACCCGAGATCTGTTGAGAGTATTAAAAACAAGGTTACCTACTAACATAAGGGAAAAGCTGTTTAATGTTACGGACACTGACCCCAAAGAATTTCTGTCCGTAATAGACTCACTGGACCTGGTCCAGGAATGTGTACGAAAAAGTTCAATGGAAGAAGCTCTTTGAATGGGAACAACGGTGCTAGGGGCGAAAATAGTACGAAGAAGAATAAAAATAAATTTAATGGTAATAACAATTACAATGGAAAAGATAATTATTACCAGAAACAGGACGATCCCAGTAATCAGAGTTACCAGGGAAACCATGCGAATTATAATCAGGGGCAGTATTCGAATGAAAATACAAATAATAACCATCAAAATAATAAAAAAAGGAGAAACTATAGCAAATCTGGAAGTCCATTCAGGGATAGACCGAAAAATATGCGTAATGACAATCAGTACTTACAACAACCAGGGCTGAGTCATTGGCAACCTCTCCACAATTTTGCAAACCCAGAGCAGCCTGTAAATTACATATGGGCTGTACCTGTACCAAACAGTCCGTTTTCACAGTCCTGGGATCCAAACAGATCACCTCCATCTAATGATACCGAGAATATGAGAATTGTGGAAGTATCACCGGATATGAAACAAGCAACAAAGAATCCGGCAAACTAGATACGGTCCCTGTAGCCCTTCGTGAGGAGACCGGACTGCAAAATGAAGGCAATAGGACTATTCCCTACAGAATTAATATGATTAGATATCAGGATGGAATAAAATTAGAAGACGAATTATATCAAGAAAATACTGTCTCTGAAAATGAAACAGCAGAATATATATACCAGCAAACGTTAAGGCGTCCGTAAATGGAATTATTACCTCAGTACTCCTTGATACTGGAGCATATATTTCAGTGATAAGTGGGCAATTTTTCAAGAGGGTTATGCAAGTCAAGCGATTACCCGTTCTGCCAGTGAGCAACTGTAAATTTGTAGGAGCTTTGGGAAAGAAGTCACAGAGAGTGAAGTTCCAAACGCTGTAGAGCTTTCCTTCGGAAATGATAGGCTCAAGTACACGTTCCTAGTTATGGATAAACCTGTCTGTACTAATAATTTTCGGCTTAGAATTTCTCCAGGTTAGAGAAGCAATAATATATCTCACCCAAGGAGTCTGCGAACTTGAGTACCAGGAGCGAAGGATAACCTTACAGCTAAATCTGGAAATCGAGACAGGTCTTCAGCTGACTAGACTTGTAAATATAGCGGTCAGCGAAAAAAATTGCTTATATTACAGTATGAATACCCGAAAGAGTGGCATGCTTCAAAAAGGATGATGTTCACAACAATGTGAGTGACATCTCTGCCATGATTGAGGAGAAAGTGAAGGAAGCTTTATGCATTGACCAAATCCAAGCTAGGCAATTAGTAAATCTATTGTCTAACTATGAAGAAGTATTCATAGATCGCCTAGGCGTTACAAAAGGTGATATTTATGGTATGAAAATGTATCCGCACAAGACCTATTGTAAAGCTTTGCGTTCGGTCCCTTGAACGAAGAAGAATGAGCTAATGAGAGAGATAAGAAAAACGCAAGATTTGGGAATTATCGAGCCATCGAATTCGCCCTATAGTGAATGAAAAGAATTCACCCTATAGTAGCCCCTTATTAGCCATCACGAAAGCTAGTCTTAGATGCATGGGACATAAGTAAAATTATTGTGCCGGTACGAACTAGGACCGAAAATCTCGACGAGCAGACGCAAAGTCCTTTGGAAAGAAATATTTAACTTACATCGACTTGTGCTCATCATTCTGGCAAATATTACTATCCAAGGAATCCGGCAGAACAATGCTTTGGTCTTTGCTGGAAGAAGCTACCAATTGTATGTTCTCCGATTTGGTTTAAACATTAATGCTGGGGCGTTTAATGCAGTCCTGGATAATGTACTAGGACCCCAGCTACTAGACCAGGTCGCTACTTATGTGGACAAGCTATTACTAGCATCTGATACTTGGGAAGAATGCCTTCAACCGATACAAGATGTATTAGAGAAGCTTTCAACAAGGGGTGTCACAGTAAACCTCAAGAAATCGAAGTTTGCCCACCAAGAAATTAAATTCTTAGGGCATATTATTCCCCCTCATGGTATCAAGCCAGATCCGAATAAAATGGAGCCAATAGAAAATTTTCTATACCCATGCACAAAGAAGCAACTGAAAAGTTTCCTTGACCTAGCCTCGTTCTTCCACAGGTTCCTAACAACACAACGGATGAATATTGATGCACTACTGAGTTTATTGACGAAAAATGTGCAATGGTGTTGGATACCACAATGTAAAAACGATTTTGACATCATTAAAGAGGCGCTAGCGAATGCACCTATTCTTACCCAGATATGTTGAAGGAATTTTACATTGCGACCGATGCTTCGAATTATGGAATCGGCTCATGCCTATTTCAGACGAAACAGAATGAAGAATGAAGATAAGCTGGAGATCAAAATTATTTGGTTCACCAGCAGGATAGTAACAAAATGTGAAAGAGCATGTACAGTAACCGAACTTAAGGTGTTATTGGTGGTCTCTTCTTTTGAAAAGTTTAGGTATTATGTATATGGAAAACATGTGAAGGTCATGTGCGATAACCAAGAACTAAGCTTCTTCACATAGAAGGTTAGCATGGTAAATGCTCACACTTGAGGAGTATGATTTTGAGATAATGCACGTCCATGGTCCGGATAATGTCGTCGCTGATGCGTTATCTAGACTGCCGCAGGGTTTATCTGAGTTTGCGGCATTAGTAGAAAACTCCACCGAGTACAGGATCTTATTCAGTAAAGATAAAGTATATCAGAAGAGCTATCTTGCATTATTGAAGAATGTGCAAAAATATCAAGAGATTGGCCCAATGTGGAGGAATATTATCGACACATTGCGGCAACAAAACGACAGTGCCTCCCATCAGTATTATCGAATAAACGAAAACATCCTCTTCTACAAATCAGACAACCCAGATATTCACTTGTGGGTGTGCATTCCTTACGATCAACTCGAAGACCTAATACTGTTTACATACCTAGCATGGGGACATTTCGGAGTTGCCATGCCGACTTTAAGAGGAGGGATGAAATATATTTTAGAGGTATGATTTGTTCACGAAGTAAAAAATGGTTCAAATGGCTCTGAGCACTATGCGACTTAACTCCTGAGGTCATCAGTCGCCTAGAACTTAGAACTAATTAAACCTAACTATCCTAAGGACATCACACACATCCATGCCCGAGAAAGGATTCGAACCTGCGACCGTAGCGGTCGCCCGGTTCCAGACTGTAGCGCCTAGAACCGCACGTTCACGAAGTACATTTGGATGAATCCTCTCCGGACATCAACGACAAGCAGCATTGGGAGAAAGCTGACAATCGAATATATAAAATCTTTTCGTTGCCCAGTAGCTGTGCTCACTGATAGTGCTCCATACTTCACAGGAGACAGGTGGGAAACTCTAATGGAAGAAAATGATATTAGACATAGCCTCATCTCGCGTTTCTCACCTACCATTAATCCCGTGGAGATGACATTTAAAGAATTAAATCGACTCATTACGACGTATACCCACAACAAACAAAGTGGGTCGAATATCGTAACAGCTTCGTGGAAATCTACAATAACCTACCCCACATTTCAACTGGTTTTACACCTACCGAATTAATGAGTGAACAGAAAGATGAAGTAAATGAGTGGGTTAACGTCATTCGAAAGATTCAGGACCAAAGGATGACCCATCAACAAAAGCTCAATATAACATTAAACAATATAAGTCGCCAGGCCGAAGTTCGCAAAACAAAATTCGACAAGATGCTTAGCGATAAACAGAAGTACTCAGTTGAGGAACTAGTACTGCTTAGAATGCATCTTAAGCCATCGCTAATTGAGAAGAAAAATAAAAATTGGCGTCTACTATATGAAGGTCCGGTCAAGATTGTTTCAATTCTTCATGCCGGTTGCTATTTACTGCAAGACATCAATACTGAAAGTATAAAGGGACTATATTGTCATAGCCACCTTAAGAAATATTTGCAGTAAGAACCACAGTTCACTGATTGCAAGTAACAAAATGTATTCAGTAATATATGTAAATAGTAATTATAGAGTAGTTTTATTGTAAATTCTTATTTCAAGTCATGTATGACCAGATGATACGTTTAACTGTAATTTCAATTCCTGATCAAATCTAAGCTCCCATAAGGGAACAATTAAAGAATTTAAATACTTGAAGTTTCAATACTGAAAGGTCATTCACTAAAATTTTTAGACAGTAAGTATAGATATTTTAATGTAAAAATGATTTTCTGATTTTTTTCTACCTGGGTTATGTAATGGTAAATATGTGTATACTTAAAGTATACCATCTATCTGTCAATGTGGATGAGTCATGAATGTACTTTACCTTGATTTCTGTAGTACTCACACACACGAACGGATCTTAGATGAGTGCTAGTCCCCGTGTTTGCTTATTTCCGATTTGGGTCTGTTTGGGGCATTTGCCTCCTTGCATACCAGTTTGGATACTTTTAACTTTCGGGTTTCGCCTTGCCATTAGCTCTTTGAGCTACTTACTGGTAGGTATACCGAAACGGGCATCTGTTCCGAAATACTAATTATGAGATTTAATCGATTGTGAACGAATGAGAACAAATGACAACAAACAATTGAATTATACCAACTTATGGAGATGTGCTGAAATCTATTGATCAAGTCAAATGTAGAAGATTCTATCAGTCAACTTTTTATATGACGTTCAATATAGTATATGATTTTTGTATTCATGTTTCGACATGAAATCACATGTGGACATGAACAAATGTTATTGCTGTGTGTAAGTGTAAAGTGATATGAAGATTATCTGTTGTGTGAAACTATGAGTCCCCGCAGTAATCAATATTTGTGCTATGTGTCTCACGAGAACTTTAAAAATCAAGTGGATACGCACAAACTGGGTTTCCCATTTTTAAAACTGTGTTAAGCAGTGATAAATCACTCACATAGTGATAATATGAATGCTCTTCGAGTGCATAAGTTAGCGACTGGACGTTGGAAAACTGTTAACAAACTTTAAAATTAAACAAAAATTGAGCAGACCCCAGACTTTTAATATAACGAGATAACCTCGCGAGGATAAACTCTTCAAACAGACTGTACTGCCAGATGCGCACCAACAATGCGAGTGCAACCCCGGCTCCGCTGGGCCATGCCAAATGTTTACAGACAGTAAGAAATAAAGCATACGATGAACACTCCACTCTTTAAAAAATGCAGTGTCATACATGTGCAATTTATTTAAACGAACTGTGAATCAGTATATTAACCAGAATAGTGTTTATATGCAGAACATCTTCCGTAAACAAAATGAGTGAATCAATGTGCATGGAGATAAACTTGGTTCTTCAAATTCATAAAATAAATAATTTCTTTGTCACTGACACCAATTTTCGATACTACATGTACCCACACTGGACGAGAGGAACATGGAAGCAAGAACAGTGCCAAAAATACTGTAGAACCGGGTGCAGTTGACAGCAGCCGGTACTCCATCGACGTGCTTGGGGCGAACCAGCAGCCTCCTCCACCAGCAGCGGCCTCCACCTGTCTCCGATCCAGCAACTCGATACAGGGTTGGCTATTCAACGTCGCCGGGAACTTCATTCAAATTTTCTTTCAATTGAAATGAACTTTTAAACATTTATTGACCTCTTTTGACCTCAACAACAGATTCAGTGTTTTCTGTAATGAACATGTTAAGCCTGACACTCAGACTAGGTAACCGTACTTTTTCTAAGCCCGTTGGACGGTTTTGCTCCCGGTTTTCCGGATCAAGTAAAGCCGAACGGGGCGGGATAACTAATTACGGGGAGTCTCCGCAGCCTTTTCTGGAACTGTACAGTTGCTGAAGCCGTTTAAAACTGCCATATCACTAGACGTATGGTATACTACTTGGTATTTTGTCAAACCACTGTTTAAATTTTGCAAACAAGAACTCTTTATCTAAAGTGAAAATTGAACGATATGTGTAAAAAAACTTATCTATGAACAAATTTATTTTTTTTTTCCCGCCCAAGCGGCAGCGTAATGTCAAAGCCAGTATTTTGTGTCCCCAGTGTATGGAACAGTCAGTGCCCGAAACTCATAACGAATATTTTTCCAGAGATGACATTTAAGCCTATATGTGAGAACTGAGAAAAGACTTATTATTATATTGTGAAATGACAACAATATGTTTTATTATTTTATAACCAGTTTCCTACAAAGAATAATTATATAACAAAAGAGAATACCACTAAAAGAATGTATTGGCATTCTAATGTCTGTGGAATTTTTCCTTCTTCTGTTCTCCTGCCCTATGATGTATGAAGCAGATGAGATCGAAGATAAGCTGAGGTCTGTTCTTTTGACTATTGTAAAAGGTAGTCATAAGTGATCAAAAGAAAAATATAACGTGCAATTCACTAAATGGAATTCTAGTGTACGGACTTTTATTTGTAACTAAATAACCAACTATGAATGGTTCAAGCTTGGTGTCGGCAGCAGTCCAAACTGTAGTTGTCTGCAGCCATTATGTAAGCGTACAAAGCGGCAATTTTAAACTGCAAAAATAATCAGACAGTAATTCTTTCGATCGTTATTACAGTATTTGAACTTCGAGGACAAGAACCCACAGGAATTTATTATTTTTCTATTGAACAGTGAAAATAACATTCAATAGAACAATCTTAGACTTTACATAAACAAAATAATTTTATGGCTGGTGCGTAAGATTAATTTTTCTCAGAATAATTTATCAGTGACTTTAAATAAAAATATTTACAACACCAATGTTGTTATGGGTAGAGGTTGTGGTTTGATATATTAATTATTTGGTGCAAAAATTTAGTTTCAAATTAAGAATTATTGAAACTAATAGTCGGGCTCAGCACCACATAAATAAGAATTACCAGAGATCATTTATTTATTTCAAATAATACTGTTATTCTTGCTGATATATTTTCTTGCGTTTTACAATAACACGTAAACACCATCACAACAACATTAAATAGAAACCCATTATTCATTACAGTGTGTGTGTGTGTGTGTGTGTGTGTGTGTGTGTGTGTGTGTGTGTGTATGTGTGAGGGAGAGAGATGGGGTTCTGGGAGCTTGAAACTTGGAGTTGTCTGTTCTCTCTGTTCACTAGAAGGAGCCCCAGCATACCAGTATTCGTAGACTTAAATGATTTAATTAATGTATATAAACAAAAATTGTTACAGTATAGGAACCTTACATACCACTATATCACACGCTTTTATCCGTGACGTTGTTTTGCCTTCAATAAATGTCATGGATGAAAAGCTATTCATATGTATGCCGCCTCAAACAGACATGAGTTTATTCAGTATAAGTGTCTGCAAATGTTCTTAGCTCTAGGAAATGTTCACTGTGAAATGAATGCCAGAAATTGATTATGTCAGGATCATTTTGATATGAAAAGAGGAAAAGAGCTTGTCAGATTTCATTCTTAACAATGAAATTGTTTTAAACAAATCAGCTCTGTTTCTGTGTCATTGGGAACCTGTATAAGTAAAATTGCTTTTAAAACTTATGAAAACGACGTTCAAATGACCTCTGCAGTAGTTACGTTTTTCAGTGTATTTGGTCACATTGCTCTTATGCACAACACATTTATTCTGTTCTTTTAGGTATAGAAATTGACTCAAATTCTCATTTTATAACTGAGAGATGATTAGTTTTAATATAATTTTAAATGGACCGATACTTTTGCCTTCTCGTTTTATATATAGGCTTTGAGATGGAATATAACGTCAAATAAAATGCCAAATCAAATTTCCAATTGTCGTGTCATAGGTTTTTTTTCGGTAGTGTATTTTCCTGTTCTAAAAAAGAAGAAATAGCATTTTTCAAGTTCCAAAAGATATTCAGAAGCTTTCCTTTAGAAATACTGCGCCTAGTAATGTAGGACAAGTTCACTGTACTCGAAATCCAACAATTCGCAGTAGCCTCAGAATTGTAGGTTTATCCACATATTTCAGAACCGGTATCGCAGCATGCTGCTTATATAAGACATTAACGTTTGTCCACACAGTGATGATGTATAACTCACTAATATTTTAGTACAGGATGGCTTATAAAGTTTTCGAGCAACGTTGCAGTGCCGTTGATCCTACCTATCCTTGACGGCACTCCGTCAGTACACACACTGATGACTGTACTATAATACACTATTAAATATTTGTAGGTATAAGTTTACTTTCCCAAACATTTCTGATCCTCTTGTCTTAGCATGCAATATCTTCAGACTGGCAAAGATCTTCGAGGACATTAAAATTAACATCGATTCCAATTATAAATGTGGCAAACTGGGCAACAACGCGTTGATTATCCAACGCTGGAGAAAAGAAACTACAAGAAAATACCGTTGCTGAGATACGACCTGAGAGCGTTTCTCGTATCGTCTCGTGACGTGCTGCCTTGATATAAGTTTCTTTCCACTTTCATTCTAATACCCTTATTACCATGATCGCGTGAAAATATTTGGAGACCAAGTATTAACAGTATCTTCCCCATTGGAAAGAAGTTTGTCTTATTTCACTATTGCTAAAGAAGATTCAAACGTCGCTTATGTATCGACAACTCTTAGCAACTTACTTTAGCAAATTTAATTTGTCTTTACCAGGTTTCTACTTTTTTCTAAGTCACATATTCAATCCGTACGTCAGCCCCAAGTCTAAGCTTCATTTCTTACTTGTTACCATGATATTGTGATTTGTAGTGTGTCAAAGTCATGCCGTCTATTATGCGAAAGACTACTTCATCAAACAATGCAAAGTCTTTTCCTGAAGGATGTGTTTCTAGGCGCTTCAGTCAGAAACCGCGCTGATGCTGCGGAGGCAGGTTCGAATCCTGCCTCGGGCATGGATGTGTGTGATGTCCTTAGCTTAGTTATGTTTACGTAGTTCTAAGTCTAGGGGACTCATGACATCAGATGTTAAATCCCATAGTGCTTAGCGCCATTTGAAGGATATGCTATAAACAAAAATAAGGATCTCAAAACTATGAAGTCCTCGAAATATCCTGCCATAATTAGTTTCTGTCGTTCACTACGCTAAGAACATCTGCACATAGTTCATCTCTCTCTCTCTCTCTCTCTTTCTAACACACACACACACACACACACAAACACAAACACGCGCGCGCGCGCGCGCACGCACACATTCTTCTCATCCAGGAATCTGGTCAAGAGTTTTCTTCACCAAACGACATTCTCCGGTAGCCGGTAGCTGTAGCACCATAAGCGGGGTCCTCGACAGCACTCTCCCTCTCATCGAGAAAATGACTTCCAACTGTTGATGACTTGTGCTCCAATAATATTGTGTCTTTTGAATTGAGGTAAATTAATCGACGCAATTGCGTGAGTCAGTTATTCCTTACCTCCTCTAAACGAAGAAGATCTTACCCCCCTCCTGTTTATCAACCTCAACGATGAACGTTTGAGGGTACAAAAGGTGCTTGAATTGTATGACGCATCTGAGCTCCTCTGTGAAAAAATATCGTATGTCTTGCTAAATGTTGGGAAAAAATGGTTCAAATGGCTCTGATCACTATGGGACTTAACATCTGAGGTCATCAGTCCCCCAGAACTTAGAACTACTTAACCCTAACTAACTTAAGGACATCACACACATCCATGCCCGAGGCAGGATTCGAACCCGCGACCGTAGCGGTCTCGCGATTTCAAACTGAACAGCCTAGAACCGCTAAGCCACACCGGCCGGCAAATGTTGGAAAATCCCAGCATATATCGAACACAGAAGCAACAGGAGCACCTTAGAAGCGTGTTATAGAGATAGCTGTCTCTAAATTCAGTAGTTCTTTGTTGCAAAGAGTATCAAATCGAATTGAAGTTCTTGTTATACAACGCATTAAGTTGACCAAAAATGACAACTACCGTTAGGTTGCTGAGGTTGTCAGCAGTCAGTTACATAACTACAGTTGACACGATGTATGCTCACTTGTACCCAAGGGCACCAATCACAACTAGTGCAACAATACTCAGCTTCCGATCGAAAAGCAATATGTTAGTGAAGCGGAGCCCACATTAATGCACTTACAAATATCTTCACAAGAGATTACATTAGATTTCTCAATAAAACTCTTGGGGTGGTATCCAGAACCGTGATCGCAACTGCTATCGGAACTCTAGTGCGATTTCGCTTATTTTCTGTGGTGAAAACGGATCCCTCATAACTGCAATTTTCTCATAAACTACTACTCCCCAAAAGAGTATTTAAAATTTTCTGTATATCTCTTGTGATAAGAATCATTAGTAGTGTAAATTCAAGAACTTCATGTAGAAACCTGTTCAAGAAACTTTGTATTCTAACCACTGTTTCTCAGTATATTTATTGCTCAATGAAATTTGTTGCAAGTAATACATCTCTATTTACAACCAATAGCTCAATACATAGTAACAATGCTAGGAATAAGAACAATCTACTTTATGACCTAAAAACAGTTACCTTGGTCCAAAAAGGGGTCCAAAATTCAGGAACACATATTTTCAATAAATTGCCAGCCACCATTAAAAACTTGGTTCCAGATGAGTCACGGTCTAAACAGTGTTTGAAAGACTTTTTGATAGGCAACTCCTTCTACTCTATAGATGAATATCTTAACAGAGACTGTTAAGCCAACTTAAGTGAAAATGTCTGTTACATTTCAGTTTTTACAGCACTTTTTCACAACAGTGAAGATTAGGTATTTTGCGTATGACAATTTTATTAATAGTGCATAATAATGTTTCATTCTGACAGCTTGTTAATTCTGTAAATGTTAGCTGTTCCATTTTTACCGCACTGTATTAACCTATTTCACAATCTCCTCCAAAATGATCAGGGTAGTAAGTATTATATTCGAATATTTTATGTTTTTATCTTATACTTTCTGACATGTACGGGTACCACACTCACCAGAATCATCTCATTTTTGGGTCTATGAAACGAGAACTCAATATATATAGAACTGTGACTGTGAAAATGCGTCCCTCACTACTATTGCAGTAAACTCATAAACTATTATCTGCACTGTAGTAAGTCACGACGCTAGAATACTGTTGCGAAATGTAGCAAGACTTGCAGAGGATCGATGCATGTTGCTAGGAGTGACAACTGACTCCTCAACATAAACAAATGTAACGTATTGCAAATACATAGACAAAGAAACCCTTTATTATATGAACACAAAATTCCAGAAAAGTCACTGGAAGCAGTTACTTTCTTAAAATACCTAGGAGTATGCTTACGGAGCCATTTGAAGAGGAGCGATCACATAAAACTAATGGTGTCCGTAAATGTCATACTACGATTCTCTGGAAGAATCATCAGCAGATGTAGTCCATCAACAAGGGAGGTAGCTTACAATATACTCGGCCGACTACTACTTGAATATTGCTCGTCAATACAGGATCCGTGCCTGGTGAGAATGATACAGGAAATAGAGAGCATGCAAAGACGATCAGCACGTTTCGTTACAGGTTAATTTAGTAAGCGCGAAAGCGTCAGGGAGATGCTAGAGACAACTCATGTGGCAAACGCTGCAGGAGAGGAGTTCTGCATGACGATATGGTCTACTGTTAGAGTTCCGAGAGTGTACATTCCTAGAAGTGTCAGCCAATATACTCCTTCCTCCTGTGTATTTCTCGCGAAAAGACCACGAAGATACAATTAGCGAGATCTTCACGCTTACACGACTGGAACAGGAAAATTGGGGGGGGGGGGGGGGGGGATATGACACTGGTACCCTCCACCACGCCCCATAATGTGGCTTGTGGGGTACAGATGTGGATGTAGAATGCCATCTGGCAAAGTTCCTCCGTCTCGCTGCCTGCAACGTGATGCTGCACACAGAACCGCCACTCGCCTCCAAAGATGATGTGGGGTCACAAATGTGTCCAGAGTTGTTGTTGCGCGCCCTTCTATACCGTTCCCATGTTAAAGGGCGTCGCAGTAATATTGTTTGCATTCTGTCAAAGTGTATACTCGTCTTGCTGTAAATAAGCCGATTTCTTGACTCGTTGTACATTGTCCAATGTTGGATGGGGAAGTGAACAATATGTCTCACCCCTATGGTGCTAGTCGTATTGGTCCACTGAGACCCTGTGCTCAGTGTGGGCCTCGTGAAACCATCGATTCCATATTTGTATGATAGTGAGTACTATTCCGACCATAACAAGCAGCCATACTGCGGAACGAGATACTACAACCTCGGCAGGGCACGACCCCGCCACTGACGAATTTCGGCACTTGTCAGTAGACGTTTCTGATTCTTACAAGAGCCATAAACGCAGTGCTTGATTCCTCAAATTGAAAATATAGGAACGCACCTCTTCAACCATGCAACTTATCTCCTCCCCCACCCCCCACCCCCAGACACAACACACACACACACACACACACACACACACACACACACACACACACACACACACACAGGATGTTCATGTATCGGCTCGAAAGGATGCCAACTTTTAGTCATGTGTGTGGCGTGCACACAGCTGATCAGCACCTATAGTATAAATTAAGACATGGAAGACACAAGATTTCGTGAAAGATTGTAGGGATACTGAAGTGTTTCAAGACATTTCATTCTGTCGTTGCAGCTACAAGAAACGCGTGCTTTTTTTCCTTTTTTATCAACAGAGAAGATTAGTTTTATTGAGGTAATGATTCATCAGTGGCCTGTAATTAAAGGTAAAGCATCGTCAATGGTCTTTAATTACAGGTCGCTGAAAATGCTTTACCTCAATAAAGCGAAACGAGTCTGATGAAAAAAAAAAAAAAAAAACGAATTTCTTATAGTTGCAATGACAGAACGAAAATAACCTCAGCAATTGTAAAGCAGCTACGGACAATAAGACCACACAAATGAAGAATTCACAATGACAGTTTATCCATAAAGAATTATGTGACTCAGTTACTACTTCTCACCAAACCAAAGAACAGTTTCATACTTGTACTATACATAGAAGCTTCCAGAAGCTGTAGAGGATGTGAAAGTAACGTCACAGGTCGGAAAGAGCTGGTGAGACGTTCCTAACTCTGCCTTCTATCTCTCATGGCTGCTACTGGTACTGGATTAGTTAAGTCTGTTTCAGAAATTTTGGATGTAGCATGAAAATCCTGACGTAAACTACAATACCTCCTACTGTAATTGACAAGTATAGCGGAATCCAGTACTCTTCATTCGGGAGGACGACGGTTCAATCCCGTCTCCAATCATCCTGATTTAGGTTTTCCGTGATTTCCCTAAATCGTTTCAGGTAAATGGCGGAATGGTTCCTTTGAAAGGGCACGGCCGATTTTCTTCCCAATCCTTCCCTAACCCGAGCTTGCGTTCCGTCTCTAATGACCTCGTTGTCGACGGGTCGTTAAACACTAACCACCTACTTACCTACGAGGGTCAGTCAAAAAGTAATGCCTCCTTTTTTTTTCTACGTTTAATTGTCAGGAAATTTAAATGCAATTACATAGGTTGAAAACCACAACATTGAGGATCATTTTGTCATTTTTCAATGTAATCTCCGCCCATCTCTACAGTTTTGGTCCATCTTTGAACAAGGGCATGTATCCCAGCACGGTAAAAATCACAGCTGTGCTTCCTAAGCCATTGACGCACGGATGTTTTGATGGCCTCCTCATCTTCAAAATGAATCCCACGATGAGCTTCTTTTAGTGGCCCGAACAGATGGAAGTCTGATGGTGCCAGGTCAGGGCTTTATGGGGGATGAGGCAAAACTTCCCATCCAATTTTGACAATCTCGTCAGAGGTGTGACGACTGGTGTGTGGTCTTGCATTGTCATGCAAAAGAAGAACATCTGCCATTGATTTTGTTGGGCGAACTCGCTGAAGACGTGCTTTAAGTTTTTTGAGGGTTGTGACGTATTGAACAGAATTTATTGTGCATCCCTGCTCCAAAAAAATCAACCAGAATCACACCCTCTGTATCCCAGAAAACTGTTGCCATAACTTTCCCTGCCGATCGCACAGTTTTGAATTTTTTCTTCCTCGGCGAGCTTGTGTGACGCCACTCCATTGACTGCCTCTTTGATTCGGGTTCAAAAAAATGCACCCATGTTTCGTCCCCGGTCACAATTTTTTTCAGAAACTCATCTCCCTCCAAACGGAAGCGCTGCAAGTGTTGGGAGGCTATTGTTTTCCTTGCCTCTTTATTCTGATCGGTTAACATTCTTGGAACCCACCGTGCACAAACTTTTGAGTACCCCAATTGTTTAATAATCGTGATCACACTGCCTTTACTAAGAGAAATAATGCGACACACCATAGACGAATGATGTCATCAACTTGTCTGAATGTTGTGTGGAGTCACTGCACTCACCGGCCTGCCGCTCCACTTTTCGTCAGTCAACGGTGTTTGCCCTTCAGCTTCCTTACGAGTACAACGACGAACCCATCGTCTAACAGTGCTGACATCCACTGTCACAACACCATACACCTTCTTCAGTCTTTCATGAATGCGTATGGGCGTTTCACCTTCTGCATTCAAGAATTCAATCACACAACGCTGTCTCAAACGAACATCGATGTCGGCCATCTTACAAACTTCTGCTGTGCTGCCACCTGTTGACACAGAAAGTTACTACTGCAGTGGATTGCAGAAGAAGGTTTGAGGAATGGCGCCAAATTCAAATTTTTCACTTAACTTAATTTTTTTAAGTAGAAAAAAAATGGGAGGCATTACTTTTTGACCGACCCTCGTATCTACAGTACTCTTGCCTTACTACCCATTATGTCCCAATAGTAAGCATTCGCTAAATCGTTACAAAAAAATCGCGCCTTAATGCACAACGTAGCCACAAGTAAACCTTGCAAACCAAAATTAATTCAACGCGTCACGCCTCTTTTTCAGATTTAGCTAAACGCTAAACAACACAAAATGCTTCAGGTTTGAATAAACGTACCTATCAAATCGTCTCTTGACTAGCTTTCGTCTTATACCTGACTGGAATGGGCAAGGCAACACACTCACATATACTCTTACACATTTACCATGAGGTTCACCTAAGAGCCGTCAGGCGCATTTTTGTCTATGGTGCTTTGGTCGATATTTGGAATTTCGATTTTGCAGTGTGCAGCTGGAATCATCTCAAACAGCTACTGCTCGTCACGCTTCTCATTCGAGAAAAAAAAAGACTTTAAATCAAAATATTATGCGCCTGTAAGATAGAGCGCTCCCAAATGGGTCTAGTCCGAAATTCGTTTCAGATATGTATTAATAGGAACAGTAAAACACGAAGAATGAACACCAATCCAGCAGTCTCTCATAAGCGCTGCACGCTTGGCTGTAGCAGACAGCACGGTCTGGGGCACTACTGTCGCTACTGGAGCACTAGTTATTCGTACAGTTTTACTGTCATTGTTAATAGATGTCGGCAAAACAAATACCGCACTCGACTGATCTGGGACCGCTCCTTCGACAGGGAAACAAACCGACATTTCCTATAGACACTGGCCGTCGCATAAAAGACGTGATTGGCGCTATTTATTTGGGCTGACTCCAGCTACACAATGCAAAACCGAAATTACAAATATCTTCTGAAACATTGGAGAAAATATGCCTGACGTATGTTAAGAGAAAACCATATATACAGGGTGGTCCATTGATCGTGACTGGGCGATATCTCACGAAATAAGCGTCAAAAGAAAAAACTACAAAGAACGAAACTTGTCTAGCTTCAAGGGGGAAACCAGATGGCGCTACGGTTGGCCCGCTAAATTGCGCTGCCATAGGTCAAACGGATCTCAATTGCGTTTTTTTTAAATGGCAACCCCCATTTTTATTACATATTCGTGTAGTACGCAAAGAAATATGAATGTTTTAGTTGGACCACTTTTTTCGCTTTGTGATAGATGCCGCTGTAGTAGTCACAAACATATGGCTGCAATTTTAGACGAACAGTTGACAAGAGGAATGGTTTTTCAATTAAAAAACAGAACGCAGGTACGTTTGAACACTTTATTTCGGTTGTTCAAATGTGATACATGTACCTTTGTGAACTTATCATTTCTGGGAACGCATGCTGTTACAGAGTGATTACCTGTAAATACCACATTAATGCAATAAATGCTCAAAATGATGTCCATCAACCTCAATGCATTTGGCAATAGGTGTAACGACATTCCTTTCAACAGCGAGTAGGCCGCCTTCCGTAACGTTCGCACATGCATTGACAGTGCACTGACGCATGTTGTCAGGCGTTGTCAGTGGATCATGATAGCAAATATCCTTCAACTTTCCCCACAGAAAGAAATCTGGGGATGTCACATCTGGTGAACGTGCGGGCCACGGTATGGTGCTTCGATGACCAATCCACCTGTCATGAAATATGCTATTCAATACTGCTTCAACCGCACGCGAGCTATGTGCCGGACATCATCATGTTGCAGGTCGTGGTTGACATTTCACATGTGGCTGAACAGTGGTCCATCTAAAACATTCATATTTCTTTACGTACTACATGAATATGTAATAAAAATGGGGGTTCCTATTTAAAAAAAAAAAAAAACGCAGCTGATATCCGTTTGACCTATGGCAGCGCCATCTAGCAGGCCAACCATAGCGCCATAGCGGCATCTGGTTTCCCCCTTCAAGCTAGATGAGTTTCGTTCTTTGTAGTTTTTTCGTTTGATGCTTATTTCGTGAGATATTTGGACAGGTCACGGACCACCAACGCTTTCTTTCCATGTTAGAGCTCATTTTATTACTTCTCTTCAAATCACATTAATCATGGAATGGAAACACACTGCAACAGAACGTACCAGCGTGACTTCAAACACTTTGTTACAGGAAATGTTCAAAATGTCCTCCGTTAGCGAGGATACATGCATCCACCCTCCGTCGCATGGAATCCCTGATGCGCTGATGCAGCCCTGGAGAATGGTGTATTGTATCACAGCCGTCCACAATACGAGCACGAAGAGTCTCTACATTTGGTAACGGGGTTGCGTAGACAAGAGCTTTCAAATGCCTCCATAAATGAAAGTCAAGAGAGTTGAGGTCAGGAGAGCGTGGAGGCCATGGAATTGGTCCGCCTCTGCCAATCCATCAGTCACCGAATCTGTTGTTGAGAAGCGTACGAACACTTCAACTGAAATGTGCAGGAGCTCCATCGTGCATGAACCACATGTTGTGTCGTACTTGTAAAGGCACATATTCTAGCAGCACAGGTAGAGTATCCCGTATGAAATCATGGCGGTGAATCGAGGAAGTGGAGTACATACTAACGAAACTAAAATGAGCTCTAACATGGAAATTAAGCGTTTCCGGACACATGTCCACTTAACATCTTTTCTTTATTTGTGTGTGAGGAATGTTTCCAGAAAGTTTGGCCATACCTTTTTGTAACATCCTGTATATGCTAATGATAATTTCTATAAAGCTAACTGTTTGCAATTGAAAACTGCTATGTTATGATGTAGATGTAAGTAGTGGGGTAATGAGGTTCTGGGTGCACTTTTGATATCAAGCTGATATGAACATGAATTAAACTGGCCAGGCGCGGTGCCCGTGCGGTTCTGGCGCTGCAGTCTGGAACCGAGGGGCTGCTATGGTCGCAGGTTCGAATCTTGCCTCGGGCATGGGTGTGTGTGATGTCCTTAGGTTAGTTAGGTTTAAGTAGTTCTAAGTTCTAGGGGACTTATGACCTAAGATGTTGAGCCCCATAGTGCTCAGAGCCATTTTTTTAATTAAACTGGTCAGTTAATTACGCCACTCCAGACCATTTCATAGGTTTTCCAGCCAGTATGTGGGTCTCCATTCCTTCCCCTCGGCCTCGACCACCTGCCCTATTAGAAGGGATTACGAATTTTGACGGGAAATTCATAAAAGGGCGGGAATTATCTTCGTCCTAAGGCTTTGCTGACATCCCACCGACCCCCCCACCCCACCTCGGAATTGGCAGGAAATGCCGGTACCCTTTACGATACTCAAACTCCAATCTTTCTGGACGGAAAGCACAAGTGCATCCCCCAGTACAGGCTAATTGTCCAGATGCAGGAGAGAAACGTTAGCTTAGTGTACTTCATTTATTTCGGATGAGAAACTGAAGAAAAGATTGGTCCTAGTTATGTTATTAGCCATAAATATTGCGCTTAATTACTCGTCTACATGCATAGCGCTACACAAGAAGCGCCTAAAATCGGAATTAGATCAAAGATTGACGTTATCATAGAAGCGGTGTTACTCTGCTGGAAGAAAAATTCACAATACCACTCAAAACTAGTGGCAGATGTGCTCAAACCCTACATAGGATAAACCCTTCACCTACAAGCTAGCAGGAAGAAGGTTCAAATGGCTCTGAGCACTATGGGACTTAACTTCTGAGGACATCAGCCCCCTAGAACTTAGAACTACTTAAACCTATCTAACCTAAGAACATCACCCACATCCATGCCCGAGGCAGGATTCGAACCTGCGACCGTAGCGGTCGCGTAGTTCAAGACTGTAGCGCCTAGAACCGCTCGGCCACTCCGGCCGGCCCAGGAAGAAGGCTGGAATACAATGAACTATCTTCATTTCTGACAGGAAACGTGTTCAACTGACGAGATGCGGGTGCTGGACAGCACAGCTTAAGCACACAGCTGAAGACTCTGTATATCTCTGTTTGGCGTCAGAGTTTGCTTCAGATGCCTCCCACTGCACCGCCTGACAGTCACTCTGCAGCACTCGTGATCAGAATTCAACAAGGCCAGTATACACCACCACAACTGATGGAAAATACTTGACTGTTCTAATTACACATCGAAATTGTTGTGAAAGAACCAGCAGTCATACACAACAGGTCATAACCCAACACTGTGGAGTGAGAAAATCATCCAGTAACACAACAACTGCAAAAAACGATCCCCTAAACACTATACCAGGAGAGAGGGGCAGCAGTTGCATGTGTGTTTTCCTCAACATGTGGTCACAAACTACAAAGCTTAGAGCCAGTCTCACCTTACCCTACCACCCCTGATTCCTCTCTCTCCGAACCATGGGTGGGGATACGAGCCTGTTCTACCCAGTCACTGATGCTCCAGAAGGAGATCCATCCAGCGTCATTGATATATGGAAATCAGACTCAGATGGACAAAAAGAACAGGCCGCTCCCAGCAATTTGTTAAACGTATTACATGGAGACAATACCCCCCCCCCCCCCCCCCCGGAACAACAACGAAATTCTTGAGAGCTCTCTAGATTGACTTTTCAAACGTCTGCAGGTTGGGAAACAAGCAGGTACTACTGTGAATTGCCACGCAACGCACCCAGCCTTCCCAGTGGAGCTCTAGGCGGTACAGGCGGTCAGCATGATCGATGCTGACAAAAGCTACACACACACAACAGGCTGCGATGCTAGCGGGCCAAAGGATAAAACTAGATAAGTGACAGCTACACCAACCATGTGTTGTTTATCTAACAAGAGAGGAACTGTGAGAGACTATGAGACAAACTCCACACTGCCAGCATCCCGCCCCTGCAAGCGCTCGCCGTTCTGAGTAAAAACCATTTCAGTGTAAAAATTGTATTTACTGTCAATGCATTCTTATAAGCAAGCATCTGTTAAAAAATAAAACACAAACGCGACGATAACACTGTCCTGTTTCCATTAATATAGCAACAGTGCATTTTCTTCTAGTTTTATGAGCAAAATCGGTATAGTTTAAGAGCATTTCTTGTGTTCAAATTATAAGTTGGCATGCACGACAGCATTACAGTCTTGTCAGACAATTCAATTATCAACATAGAACGACGTCAATACAGTCATTCTTTTATAATGCAACATGTCCAAAAAACTACAGCACTGCTGCCGATTAGAGATGAGCAAACTGCAGAGGTCAGAGCTCTATAGGGATACATCTGACAGATGTATTAACTTATCTCACATCTACTAAACATGTTCACCCTACGAAAAATAGCAAAAACTTCCACTATTTTCTGTAAAAACTGCTGGCCACTTTGAATGTCCTCGTTATTTCGAAACGTTCATCAGAGCAAAAAATAAGCGAGAATTTGAACTCCAAAGAAAAAAGTCTACGTTAAGCAATTTCTTTCAGTATGATGGACAAAATTACTAGGTTCAATAGTCTCCCTGGCATTCAAATCAGTGTCCATAAATAAATTGTCATGCACGTGTGCATTACAAAATTTCAACCACATGTATGGAAAAAGGCAATCATTTTACGTTCGCGACAACAGGCTATAATCCATGAGAACAATGTTGTTTTGTACACTAATGCCAGTCCCTTTCTACCTATGCCAAGCTAAATCACACAGGCGTTTACTTGATGTAAAATAAAATCGTGAGAGCATGCCTTGTAATAGAACCTCCTATCATCTCCTAGTAGAGAACACTAAAAAATTCCTGTGATACATCAAAAACAAATACCGTCTGCATGCTGACATCTGACATTTTTGCTCATCCATGTCCAGCAGACTATAATTTGCGATGATAAAAACAGTCATGACTCCAAGAAAATAGATAAAGTCGATTTCTATTAATTTTATCAGCAAAATTACTGTAGCTTGAGACTATTCCACGTGTTCAAATTACAAATTTTCATGCACAACAGCATTACATTCGTTTCAGACCTTTGAAATACCAATACATATCAGCATCTGTAGAGTCATTTATTACGCTTGAGAGCACTCCTCATCATTATTTCATAACATCCAAAACTAAACTCTGCCCAAACAGGCCATGAAGACCCAACAGTACAGACCGGCCGTCGTGTCATCCTCAGCCCACAGGCTCGTTGGATACGGATATGGAGGGACATGTGGTCAGCGCACCGCTATATCAGTCAGATGACGAGACCAGAGCTGCTACTTCTCAATCTAGTAGCTCCTCAGTTTGCCTCACAAGGGCTGAGTGCACTCTGTTCGCAAACAGCTCTTGGCAGATCAGATGATCACCCATCGAAATGCTAGCCCAGCCCAACAGCACTTAAGTTCAATGATCTGATTAGAACAAATAGGTAAAAAACAACGTTCTGTCTAAATCCAAACTTTAGCTAGTCATACCACTTCTAGTAATACGAGAGTTGTAACTTTAATAGAGGCAACTATTTATTTACAGCTCGTACTTTATAGATATGTGTTTCAAAGTTTTACTGACCTTCAAAGTAGTCACCAGCATTGTGTATAACCCGTTACCAGTGATGTGGAAGTCGTAGGATACTCTTAGCAGTGCCAGTTGCGTTGACAGTTCGATCGGTGCAGTTTATTGCTTGACAAATTTGCAACAGTTCTGAAACGAATGGCGTGAAGTGTTTCCTTCAGTTTGGAAATCGAGTTGAACTTACAAGGGCTTATGTCAGCGGAGTGCAGTAGGTGGTATAGCACTTAGCAGCCCCATCAGTCAAATAAATCAGTAACAGCTTGCGCTGCACCTGCTTGAGCATTGTCCTGCAAAATGATGGTCAAGGTCTTGCAGAAAGTGTCATCACTTCTGTCTCTAAGTTGGTCGTTGGTTGTGTTCCAAAAATAAACAAAGACAGAAGCTATGACACTTTCTGCAGGACCTGACCAGTGTTTTGCAGGACACTGCACAGTGCAAGCTGTTACTGATATGTTTGACTGATGGGACTGCTAAGTGCTACACCACCTACTGCAGTTCCTGACTTAAGCCCTCATAATTTCAACTCGATTTCTAAACTGAAGGAAACACTTCACAAAATTCCATCACTATGGAAGATGAGAATAAATGTGTAAATCATCACCTTGGGACAGCTATTCGAAATACTCCACAATGCCACAAACTCTTCCAGTTTCCATAGGTTTCGAAGTCTCCCACGTTTTTTTTCAGTAAGAAACATTGCCATGTATTTTATTTCTACTATACCGTGTGTTGTGGGAGCAGCATAGTTTACACCATGCGATGTCCAGATTTCTGTGAGTGCCAATGGATCAAAACATGTTAATGTAGGTTTAGCACCTGACAAGGTTGTGGCGAAGTCATGGTAGAAGAACAAATTGTATGGTGGTGTACTACGCTGTAGTCATACAGCTTGGTAGCGAAACTGCTTGGTAAGCAATAAAAGCATATAATTATGGGAAAAACTCGAGAGCAGCAGCAAAAGTTAACTACATACATATGTCAAGACCCTGTTGCAGATCCCTACACAACAGGGTGGCAAGTCATACACCTTCGATGTGTTACAGCTGAAGACAATGTTCCAAACAGTTCATGAAAGAACAACACAGGAACCCTCTCTTGTGACTGATTGTCTGTGGGAGATGGTCTTCCGCAAGGACAGGTGACAAAACTTTACATAAGTCTGTACGAGTGACTTTGATCACTGGCCATCTGCTCCAACTGACCAATACCTGTGTGTGTAATATGGTCAATGTCATCAAACAGATACACTCCTGGAAATGGAAAAAAGAACACATTGACACCGGTGTGTCAGACCCACCATACTTGCTCCGGACACTGCGAGAGGGCTGTACAAGCAATGATCACACGCATGGCACAGCGGACACACCAGGAACCGCAGTGTTGGCCGTCGAATGGCGCTAGCTGCGCAGCATTTGTGCACCGCCGCCGTCAGTGTCAGCCAGTTTGCCGTGGCATACGGAGCTCCATCGCAGTCTTTAACACTGGTAGCACGCCGCGACAGCGAGGACGTGAACCGTATGTGCAGTTGACGGACTATGAGCGAGGGCGTATAGTGGGCATGCGGGAGGCCGGGTGGACGTACCGCCGAATTGCTCAACACGTGGGGCGTGAGGTCTCCACAGTACATCGATGTTGTCGCCAGTGGTCGGCGGAAGGTGCACGTGCCCGTCGACCTGGGACCGGACCGCAGCGACGCACGGATGCACGCCAAGACCGTAGGATCCTACGCAGTGCCGTAGGGGACCGCACCGCCACTTCCCAGCAAATTAGGGACACTGTTGCTCCTGGGGTATCGGCGAGGACCATTCGCAACCGTCTCCATGATGCTGGGCTACGGTCCCGCACACCGTTAGGCCGTCTTCCGCTCACGCCCTAACATCGTGCAGCCCGCCTCCAGTGGTGTTGCGACAGGTGTGAATCGAGGGACGAATGGAGACGTGTCGTCTTCAGCGATGAGAGTCGCTTCTGCCTTGGTGCCAATGATGGTCGTATGCGTGTTTGGCGCCGTGCAGGTGAGCGCCACAATCAGGACTGCATACGACCGAGGCACACAGGGCCAACACCCGGCATCATGGTGTGGGGAGCGATCTCCTACACTGGCCATACACCTCTGGTGATCGTCGAGGGGACACTGAATAGTGAGTGCACGGTACATCCAAACCGTCATCGAACCCATCGTTCTACCATTCCTAGATCGGCAAGGGAACTTGCTGTTCCAACAGGACAATGCACGTCCGCATGTATCCCGTGCCACCCAACGTGCTCTAGAAGGTGTAAGTCAACTACCCTGGCCAGCAAGATCTCTGGATCTGTCCCCCATTGAGCATGTCTGGGACTGGATGAAGCGTCGTCTCACGCGGTCTGCACGTCCAGCACGAACGCTGGTCCAACTGAGGCCCCAGGTGGAAATGGCATGGCAAGCCGTTCCACAGGACTACATCCAGCATCTCTACGATCGTCTCCAAGGGAGAATAGCAACCTGCATTGCTGCGAAAGGTGGATATACACTGTACTAGTGCCGACATTGTGCATGCTCTGTTGCCTGTGTCTATGTGGCTGTGGTTCTGTCAGTGTGATCATGTGATGTATCTGACCCCAGGAATGTGTCAATTAAGTTTCCCCTTCCTGGGACAATGAATTCACGGTGTTCTTATTTCAATTTCCAGGAGTGTAGTATTTGTATTTTGGTGTATCGGAAAAGGAGACTTCGTAAACTCTTACAGGGGAGAAGTTTGGCAGTTCTACGAGGGTTGGTAGTTTAATAGTGGCAACTATTTATTTACAGCTCGGGAAAAATAGATACGTGTTTATAAGTTTAACTAATCTTCGAAGTAGTCACCAGCATTATGTATAACCCATTGCCAGCAATGTGAAAGTTCTAGGATACTCTTGGCGGTGCCAGTTGTGTTGAGAGTTCGAGTGGTGCGGAATATATGGTTGTATCTGAATGGGTGTCAATCGAATACAGTGCTATGCTATAGAACTGACATAGCACTGTTTTATCTTACACATAAGGATAATGTTCATGAAGAATTATCTTCCTGCATCCAGCAGACATCTAGCACAGAAAATAGCGGAATTGGGATGATCACATACCAACGTTGTGGATCTTTAAGAGTATATAAAGGGGTGTGATAGGTGCAATGGGATGCCTTGGTTTGTTGTTATTACTCGAGAATCTACACAAACTTGTAAAAAAAAATATTGGTAATATATATTGCATCAAAGATATCATGCTCTTTAGCAGATGGAATTTAAATATGATTACATTCAGAGCTGTAGCACTGTCGAAAATAACGTACAAGTGGTTGAAATCGAGACTTCGCAATTGGTAACATGCATACAGAGTCTCTATTTGTATGTGTGCAGAGCCGTCAGCAGTGAGCGATAGCGGTTCGAATGTGTAACTTGCTAACTGTTAGTCTATAAAATACACTGCAGGTGAGATGCACTCTGAAGGTAGGGAGAAGAGAAAATCTTACGGTTCAGGATGCTAAGCGTAGTGAAGAAACTGTCAATTAATAAATAACTTATTACTCAGATACAAAAAATACAGTTTGTATGTGTCTTGTTTTGTGGGAATGTATGAGACTTGGTAGGTACAAACAAAAGTAGCGAGACTTACTTGGTAAGCAATAAGAGCATATAATTATGGGAAGAACTCGAGAGCAGCAGCAAAAATTAACTACCTACATATGTCAACTTCCTGTTACAGATCCCTACACGACAGGGTGGCAGTCAAATGAACATCTAGAACTGTTTCCAGACTTTGAGTTACCATCACTACATGAGTCTGCAAACAAGCTCGCTGATCTGTCGCAGCAGTACACACAATTGTTTGTAGATGTCAATTTTCCAATCAGCACCATTCGTTTAGCCTCTTCTAAGTACAAAGCGAGTGTTTTTTCATGATCGTGTTATCCAAAATGCATACATGTAGACCATTAGGAAGAGGGGAGTTCTTTGGATTTTTTCGTATAAGACAAGCAAATCTCCTCATATAAAATCAATTAACAAATGGGTATTTCGGGGATATGATCATATACCCATGGACAACTATCGAAAAATATGAAAACCTGGTGTGATGGAAAATAAACAAAATTGAGGGAAATATGAGGAAATATATGAAATTGTGAAAACCTGGCAAAATTACGTAAACTGACTTGTTGTTGTTGTGTTCTTCAGTCCTGAGACTGGTTTGATGCAGCTCTCCATGCTACCCTATCCTGTGCAAGTTTCATCATCTCCCAGTACCTACTGCAACCTACATCTTTCTGAATCTGCTTAGTGTATTCATCTCTTGGTCTCCCTCTACGATTTTTACCCACCACGCTGCCCTCCAATGCTAAATTTGTGATCCCTTGATGCCTCAGAACATGTCCTAACAACCGGTCCCTTCTTCTTGTCAAGTTGTGCCACAAACTCCTATTCTCCCCAATTCTATTCAATACCTCCTCATTAGTTACGTGATCTACCCATCTAATCTTCAGCATTCTTCTGTAGTACCACATTTCGAAAGATTTCAATTCTCTTCCTGTCCAAACTATTTATCGTCCATGTTTCACTTCCATACATGGCTACACTCCATACAAATACTTTCAGAAATGACTTCGTGACACTTAAATCTATACTCGATGATAATAAATTTCTCTTCTTCAGAAACACCTACCTTCCCATTGCCAGTCTACATTTTATATCTTCTCTACTTCGACCATCATCAGTTATTTTGCTCTACAGATAGCAAAACTCCTTTACTACTTTAAGTGTCTCATTTCCTAATCTAATTCCCTCACCATCAGCCGATTTAATTCGACTACATTCCATTATTCTCATTTTGCTTTTGTTGGTGTTCATCTTATATTCTCCTTTCAAGACACTGTACATTCCGTTCAACTGCTCATCCAAGTCCTTTGCTGTCTCTGACAGAATTACAATGCCATCGGCGAACCAACTCCGAATTTTTCTTTTGTTTCCTTTACCGCTTGCTCAAAATACAGATTGAATAACATTGGGGAGAGGCTACAACCCTGTATCACTTCTTTCCCAACCACTGCTTCCCTTTCATGCCCCTCAACTCTTATAACTGCCATCTAGTTTCTGCACAAATTGTAAATATCCTTTCGCTCTCTGTATTTTACCCCTGCCACCTTTTGAATTTGAAAGAGAGTATTCCAGTCAACATTGTCAAAAGCTTTCTCTAAGTCTACAAATGCTAGAAACGTAGGTTTGCCTTTCCTTAATCTTTCTTCTAAGATAAGTTGTAGGGTCAGTATTGCCTCATGTGTTCCAATATTTCTAAGGAATCCAAACTGATATTCCCCAAGGTCGGCTTCTACCAGCTTTTCCATTTGTCTGTAAAGAATTCACGTTAGTATTTTGCAGCTGTGACTTATTAAACTGATAGTTCGGTAATTTTCACATCTGTCAACACCTGCTTTCTTTGGGATTGGAATTATTATATTCTTCTTGAAGTCTGAGGATACTTCGCCTGTTTCATACATGTTGCTCACCAGATGGTAGATTTTTATCAGGACCGGCTCTCCCAAGGCCGTCAGTAGTTCTAATGGAATGTTGTCTACTCCCGGGGCCTTGTTTCGGCTCAGGTCTATCAGTGCTCTGTCAAACTCTTCACGCAGTATTGTATCTCCCATTTCATCTTCATCTACATTCTCTTCCATTTCTATGCTATTGTCCTCAAGTACATCGCCCTTGTACAGACCCTCTATATACTTCTTCCACCTTTCTGCTTTCCCTTCTTTGGTTAGGACTGGGTTTCCATCTGAGCTCTTGATATTCATACAAGTGGTTCTCTTTTCTCCAAAGGTCTCTAATTTTCCTGTAGGCAGTATCTATAATACCCCTAGTGGGATAAGCCTCTACATCCTTACATTTGTCCTCTAACCATCCCTGCTTATCCATTTTGCACTTCCTGTCGATCTCATTTTTGAGACTTTGTATTCCTTTTTGCCTGCTTCATTTACTGCGTTTTTATGTTTCCTCCTTTTATCAATTAAATTCAATATTTCTTCTGTTACCCAAGGATTTCTACCAGCCATTGTCTTTTTACCTACTTGATCCACTGCTGCCTTCACTACTTCATCCCTCAGAGCTACCCATTCTTCTTCTACTGTACTTCTTTCCCCCACTGCTGTCAATTGTTCCCTTATGCTCTCCCTGAAACACTGTACAACCTCTGGTTTAGTCAGTTTATCCAGGTCCCATCTCCTTAAATTCCCACCTTTTGCAGTTTCTTCAATTTTATTCTGCAGTTCATAACCAATAGATTGTGGACAGAGTCAACATCTGCCCCTGGAAATGTCTTACAATTTAAAACCTGGTTCCTAAATCTCTGTCTTCCCATTATATAATCTATCTGATACCTTTTAGTATCTCTGGGATTCTTCCATGTATACAACCTTCTTTTATGATTCTTGAACCAAGTGTTATCTATGATTAAGTTACGTTCTGTGCAAAATTCTAACAGATGGCTTCCTCTTTCATTTCTTACCCCCAACCCATATTCACCTACTATGTTTCCTTCTCTCCCTTTTCCTACACTTGAATTCCAGTAACCCATGACTATTAAATTTTCATCTCCCTTCACTATCTGAATAATTTCTTTTATCTCATCATACATTTCTTCAATTTCTTCGTCATCTGCAGAGCTAGTCGGCATATAAACTTGTACTACTGTAGTAGGCATGGGCTTTGTGTCTATCTTGGCCACAATAATGCGTTCACTATGCTGTTTGTAGTAGCTTACCCGCACTCCTAATTTTTTATTCATTATTAAACCTACTCCTGCATTACCCCTATTTGATATTGTACTTATAACCCTGTATTCACCTGACCAAAAGTCTTGTTCCTCCTGCCACCGAAATTCACTAATTCCCACTATATCTAACTTTTACCTACCCATTTCCCTTTTTAAATTTTATAACCTACCTGCTCGATTAAGGGATCTGACATTTCACACTCCGATCCGTAGAACACCAGTTTGACTTGGAGAAAAAATACTATGAAATGTGGGAAACTGTGATTTTTTATTTGGGAGGGGGTGTGGAGGGGGGGGGGGAGGTGTACTCGTACACTCAAGACCAAGAAAAGCTGAAAAATTACACACTATCTGCATTAATCTTCCCCCTCCCCCTGTAAACTATGTGAGTTTTAGTAACGCATACTTCAACCAAGGCGATATAAGTATCACACAGAAGCACTATATTAAAGCACATGTATCCCAATCCAGGACAGTGTTCTCACATATTCAGTCGAATATAGATATTAAAGAATTACTGTTTGTTCTCACAATTTTATTTTATAAGCATTAAGAAGAAGAATCGATGTTTTTAACTGACTTAAGCTATTCCCTAGGGTGTTTTGTAGGAGAGTGGACTGATGGCGCATATATCTGCCTTGATGGTGCGAGGAGGGTCCACTCTAGGGAGATGGTGTTAGGACAAAATTGCTATATTATCTTACACATGAGCAAAACTACTTAACATGAGGCAGTGACTTCTATGTGCAAGAGGAAGGATGCCAAGGCCATGGTGGAGCTACCCTGAACACCACTAAGGCTATTACTTCTCCTTTGGCTTTTGCTCCCTCGTAAGAAGTTGCTGTTTCTTCATGTGCATTTTCATGCAGCAGGGTGTGGGTGGTAACTCGATGTATCAACTATCAAAAATATTCATGTCGTTTTTCCTTGCTCTATTTCCTAGTGAGGCACGGCCGCATCTGTCAATACCATTACTAGTACTAATAAGCACGACTGACACAGAAATGTGATTGAGGGTACAACATTTCTGACTTAAAGCGATGTATTAAGTCTACCAATTTTCTAGGAGACCAACAGCAGTCTCCAAACATCGTTCTAGTAGGTTTACAAGCAGTTCGAGAGGGGAACATTCACAGACGATATCTTTGTAGTGAAGAACAACTCAGACATTTCCTTGGACACTAGAATAGTGTAGAAGGAAGTAGTTTTATAATCTTAAAGCTTTTTGCCATAGTGATGAGTAGAAAACTTGCAAGTGGCTGTATGCCGGATGTTGACACAGATGTCCTAAATTGGAATATTAAGAGCATTGCATTCCACGTGACTAATACTTCAGAAACCACATGGCTTTAACATTACTGCATTTTTAGGTGCAGTACTGTGGGGCCTTAGGAGTGCATGTATTTATACTGTGTCATCATTTCTCTCTTGCGGTAGCTTCTTGAGACTGACTTCAGACACTGGAATAATACTCCAGAGTTGATAGTACATGTAAAATGTTTCCAACTCATCCGTATAGAGCTTTGTCATGCATAAACCACATGTGTTTTCCTTGCCATCTGTTATATCACCACAATCTCTCATGTCTACTATACACTGATAAGTGGTGCTACCCTCCTCGACAAGCACGTATCCAGAGAGATCTTTTGCACTTGGATGAGTGCTATGAGTAAGACTGGTTGGAACAGTCTTCGCTGAACAGCAGTTATGGAGTCAGCTCATTCTGTTCCTTCTCAAGATGTGGAGTATAGTGGTTTAGTAGTTAGTACCCTCTCACTTCTGGCCGATTGCAGAATAAATCGGCATGTATGTTGCAGGGAGGGTTGATCAAGGACAATGTAAGGATATCTTTCAATTTCTGACTTTGTCCTATGAATTCTAGAATACTCTGTGACTCCCATCGACATAGGGAAAGATGGCCAAATATAATCGTAAATTCCACACTATGATCAATATGACAGAAATATATAGAAAACCTAATACCATCGATATAAGATGCTGTCTGGTATACTTTGGAGCATATGACCAAATGAATGTGCTGCACCATCATCTATCTGCATTTTCAGTCTAGTATATGGTACTCGAAAATTAGTGGAGCAATGATTCAGAAATTCGTAAGCATTCTGCTGTTTCGTTGACTGGCATTTAATTTACGAAAAAACTGGTAAAATTACTAAAATTGATCACATAGTCAACTGCGGTGTTTATTACAGTACATCATCCCGTATCGATGGTGCCTTTCCCACCCAATCTGTCCACTGGTACACTATTGGTTACCACATAATGATAGACTGACACCACTTGTTTGAGACAGAGAAAGCCTTGGTGGAGCACTGGACATAGGCTGCTTACCACTGAAGAACATCAGATTAAATGTAGACGTCAACAGTTTCAGACAGTTGTTTGGAGACGTTCCTCAATGCTGCAGACCCATCCTATTTAAATATGCTGTGATGCCCTCTACATTTCTTTTTTCACCAGTAAGACACCAGTAGTTCTTTCTATTTCTCCTACCCCACATGTGTTGGTGAACAGCACCCCCGAGGGAAGACCAGCACCAGAACAATGATCATGTATATGACACAATATGAGGTAACAATGAACTTGGTCTCTTCAAAATGGAATGCTGAGACATCTGCTACCCCATCACTATGGAAGATGAGTTTAAACGTGTAGGTCGTCACCTTGGGACAGCTGTTTGGAAACGCTTCACAATGCTGAAAACTGTTCCAGTTTCCATAGGTTGCGATGTCTCCCACATTTTTGTCAGTAAGAAACAGTGCCTATGTATTTTATTTCTACCATCCTGTGTGTTGTGGGAGCAGCACAGTTTGCAACACGTGATGTCCAGCTTTTTGTGAGAGCCAATGGATCGCAACATGTTAATGTTGGTTTAGCACCTGAAAAGGACATCAAAGTCATGACAAAAGAACAAACTGTATGGTGGTGTACAAAGCTGCAGTCATATACACTGCTTGGATGTGTTATAGCTGAAGACAAATGTGTCAAATTATTTATGAAAGAATAACACAGGAACCCTCTCTTGTGACTGAGTCTGTGGGGTATGGTCTTCCTCCAGTACAGGCGACGAAACTTCACACAAACCTGTGCAGGTAACTTAAAGTATTCTCTGCTAGGAGACATTAGGAACTTCTGTTACAAGACATGCTCTCACAACTTCTTTTTTATGTTCCGTAAATGCCAGTGCACTATAGCATCATATTGGTCAAACGGGACCTGCAGAGGTAAACAAAACAACAGCATCCTCTTAAATAATAGCTTGTTGTTGCTGAATGTGAAATAATTGCGTTCTTTCCGACTTCTGAACAAAGGGCTTGAAAGGCCATATTCTGTAATGTTATTTCATGTGCCTGAAATGTTTGTAATACACGCTTTCATGACAATTTATTTATGTAAACTTACTTGAATGGCAGGGATGATCTCAAAATCTGTAATTTTGTCCGTCACATTGAAAGAAATTGCTAAACATAGTCTTCTTTCTTTGGAGTTCAAATTCTCACTTATTCTTTGCTCAGATGAATGTTTGAAAATAATGTGGACATTCTGCAGTGATCAGTAGTTTTTCAGACAATAGTGGATTTTTTTTCGATTTTTGTAGGGTGAACATGTGTAGTAGATCTGAGATAAGTTAATACACCTGTCAGATCTGTCACTATAGAGCACTTGCCTCTGCAGTTTGCTCTTCTGTAACGACCTTTCCCCTGTTCTGACCTTAATACCATGTATTCCCACCTGGTATTAATTTTTCACCAAGATGGCAGTAGTCTTTGGATAGGTTCCTTCGTGTGAAGGATAATGCCATGAACGGAAGGATACCTATGCTGAGAGATAGTTGGAGTTTACAGCTGGTCAGGTAAAGGCAAGTGAACAGATCTGTGAAGTTTCTTCAGAATTTGTTAGTAAATGAGACATAATGTTTTCTCTAGTTAAGTCCATTTTGGTTGGCCTTAGAAAATAGTGCCAACCACAAACAGTATGCTACTTTATTTCTGGACATGCGAGTTTTAAGTAAGACCCTGCAGGATCACTCAGTCCCACTTTTATCAATTTTTTTTTAAACAACTAACACATAACGTTCGTGTCTGGGAGTGTGTCCAGCAGAATGGTCCTCGTGTCAGGCAAAGTGCTGAAGAAAGTCTTGGGGTGGTTTGATGCTGTCGTACATCTTTCCCTCTCTGTCCTAATACTGCTGTGTCCGGAGAGTCTGTGTTTTACCTTTAAGTGTTGCGAGTGGTCAACATCTACCTGCTGTGAGGTTGACTCTGAAAATTTAGAGGCTATGTGTCCTATGGTAGGGACACTTGTACTGAAATCAACTAGTCGCTGAAATCTTCACAAGTTCAGTAGTTTTGTATTTTCTATCTTTGATCATGAGCAACATGCAAGAACTAGATAGGTGGTGCAGAGAGAATGCACAAAAATTCGAGAGGTCATTGTCATTGTCAGTGCCAACTGCAGAGAGGTGTGACGCAAAAATGCCAGGTTTATATCACTATCCAGAAATCGAAAGGTTTGATGCACCTGTGATAGACATGAGTGAAATTTTTACTGTTGGTTCTGGCTGCTCTGTCCTGATGATCAGATTTCTAAAATGGCGGACTTCATTGTGATTCTGCCAAGATTCTGTCCATCTTTCCACATAGATCTCTTACATTATTATCTGCAGAGTAGCGATCTACGTGGCTAAGGGCATAAAAGCTTGCAATTCTGTACTTGATTTGGATTCAAAAGTTTATTAATTTTAGATTGTTTGTATTATCACATAGATGAGTATATGCTCACAGTTTCAGCCAACACAATGCCACCACTGCCCTGGTGTAGATGAGATTTGCTTTCTATAGAGGGGTGAGGAAACGGCTTGGCATCCAACCCACAATGTGTTTGCTACTTACTTCAAACTTCATGCAGTCGGAGGAAACAGCTAACCAAATAACTGTTTAGCTGTCAGAAAATAATTACATGTCATTAATTTTGGAATGATGTTGGGACCATGTACTCAACACCGCTCAGTTTGGCTGGATAATTAGCAACACCAACGGTTTCAGCATGGAAAAAGAGTCTTCAGGCTTGAGAAAGTGTGGAATCAATAATGCAAACAAATATAGAGAACTCTAACTGCTAAGATAAGCAAAATCGAGGAAGTATCCCAGTGGTTAGGCTATCTGCCAGAGTAGCAGTTAAAAGCAGATTTTTTAAGTATTAAAAATTTGTCAGGTTTGAAGTCAGTCATGAAGAATTATCTGCCTAATTGATGCACTAAATATTGATTGAGTGGGAAAGTGTCTGCTTCTTCCAGTCTGATGGATGTCCCTCATTGCTTGGCAATCTTGAGAGAGGGCACCCTTGGCGACAGTGACTACTACATACTGCATCACCACGAACACCTTACCTTTCAACATCTGTTCTTTCTGCACACTGGAAAGGCACTTTAACACTGAATTTTGAGATGAATTACCAGCTGGGACAGACACGAGTGGGTTGGTAGTACTAGTGTACTCATTCAAAACTGCTGGCAATGTCCAGTCAATTGTTCCATAAATAACGATTGTGTATTAACATACTTGAACACTCCACTGTGCACACATAAAGCAATACCTACTGGAGAAGGTGTTGAAGCCAACTGTACGTGATTTGAAAAAAGTTCCTCAGCATGCTACAAGCTTCATACTATGCCACAAGTTCCTTCACAGTTTTCTGCAACAAGGACATGAACACTAATCTTGCTGCAGATGTTTCAAACTGTCTGTGCATTTGGAATCTGTTTTTAAGGTGTGCACAACTGTATGTCCACACTAACACTCAAATCATTACATGCACACCGTCTTTAACTGGAAGAAAAAAACTGTACTACAATGCCAATGCTTCTGCCACTCACTGCCACTACCACACGTCTAACATCCACCATAGGAATCCCACCTCTGGCATGCTGTTGTCTGCTCTTCTGTCTGTCTCATTATGTCAAGGCCGGCTGTTGGCTGTTCCATTTACCTTCCTGGCTGGCTTCCTCACATCTTTTTTTAATTACTACTGCTCTTGTAGCTTGTATCATTTCTTACATACATATGATTTACACATATTCATTGTCAGTGTATCATTTACGTTTTAGTTTACTTAATTTCGTTCTATCTTCATATCTAAGACATTTTTAATTTATTACTTTAGATAATAAGTCCTTTAAGGGATCTGCAGCCATGATTGGCAATAATAAGTTAATGTTGTCTTGCTGGCCAAATACGTCTTTTATTTTTCATTCTTTATTAGACTTTTGGTATCAGTGTCATCACATACTTGGTATATAATACACCATAAGATAAGGCAGAGAACAATCTTCTATACAACAAAGCAATTGTTTCAGTAACATGCTTTAATCGATAAAGAGTATCCAGCCAGTTGTAAACATTCCTGCTAATCATCAGGGCCAAACTGGCTAATGCCAAACAGCATGTTGCAAAATAAATATCTTTTGCAACAAGGTGGCGTTAAAGGTATTGTCAGTACCAGAACAAAAATATCTGAGACATATCAATGCTCATTTTAAATAATATGTAAGTTGTCATTACATCTTCCACAGTATTTAAATAATGCATTACGTTTTACAAGATGTGCTTAGACATGCTCATACCAACATGCACAACTGGTATGGCTTACATCTACATGAGATGTTTGAAGATACAACACTTTGTCAAGCAGTCAATTTTTAACAAAATAAGAAAGGAACAGCAACTTTTATTAAGAAAATCTTTAAGGAACAGTCATACTTGTCATCATGCTTTAATGTAAAACTGCTTGGACACCACTCTTAGATTAAGATCGAATGTGTGGCAATTTGAATAAGAATTCCTGAGGTGAAATGGCTGAGATGCAATTGCTTCTCGTTGTCTACTATGTGGATAAGTGGTTCTCTTTTAATATTTATCACCTATTAAATATAAACAAAATACTAACTTATTTCCTATACATTAATCAGAAAAACAAATTAATGTGACGCTGTTAGTAGGTATATCCAATCAGAATAATATAACCCAAATAAAACTGATTAAGCTTAAAAAATGAAGTACATTGTTCATAACTTCACAATATGATTCATATGCTGGTGATACAATGCTACATGATTAAGTGAATTTGAAATTTAACTTGAGGACCCCTCCTCCCAATAAAATGGTTACCAAACATACTACATAAACAAATGCCTGGAAAACACACAGGCAGTGCTCACATCTTAAAAATTAATTGAACTCAGAACTTCACACTAACACAAATAAACAGAAATCTACTTGAAACAAGATGTATTAATCCCAAGTGTCGATCAGTAATCAAAAATAATCGAAATCTCCACTGATAAACTGAGCTAAAATCAGATCCAGTTCAAGAAATCTAATGTCCTAAGCGACTTCATTCATAAAAATACAAGCCCTGTTGAGTAATTAACAGAAATAAAACAGATACCTGAACACTGCTGAACATTTCTAAGACAAATTAAAATTAGATCACAAATACTTCATCTTGTGGAACATAAATTGACATACCAATAGTAGCTGTCATGGTGACTCACCGTAAATCAAATCGCACGTTACCACATTGTCATTACAGCTAACAGACAGTTAAACTGAGTTTGTTGGTTACATTTCCATGCAGCTAACATTGGTATGAATGTCACTTCTACACTCCATTTTAAAAATATTTAAAAAATTAACTGCAGTATTGTTACATACAGTTACAATGGCATTCAGTTAGTATTTTAAAACCATCCCCATATAGATGGTGGAAATGAAATACTAATAACATTTGTTTTGGTATAAAACATAAATCAATAATAACAGTAAAACAACAAGTAACACATTATGGAAACATATCGCACTCTGGGAGATTAATTACCTCTTCCAGTGTGGCTTACATTACGAAAAGTAACGTATATAGTATGAAGCATGAATCAGTATTATGATCTCAAGGAAATGCAACTTACGAAATGACATACAAAAACATAACTGTTTAGTAGAGAAACGTATGTAACTTGATTTGGTACTAATAGCAACACAAATGCATTTACTGTCAGTGGATACTGAAATCGCTTACATAAACCTTAGGATGGTTGTTCGTGTGGGGTCCTCCCCGCTTGTCTCATATAGGGTGCCTAAAGGATGCTGCATTCTCAGAAAGCTGTACAACAATTCAAGCAAATATCATTAGTAGTTTTGTTTCAATAAAACATGTTGGAAATACTTAACTTGTATTTAAAAAAGTGTCACAAGTGATGGGCGAGATGCAAACAGTAATGTTCTTTGCTTGTCCAAACAAGCAACAGATATGGATCACTAATAACTGTTCTAGTAGCACTCTCTGCTAGGCTGTGTTAATACTCTGCGAATACTGTCCACTAATTTCCAGCTGAGGCTGGCAGAACTCACACTTATATTCACTTCAGCTAGGCACGACTCCTATTGTGGTGAAGTGCTGGTCAGCGCGTTATGGGCTGACGTCGTTCCGGTGTTTCACAACCATCTCTTCTCTTGCATTCCTCATATTCGTTCTGGCACTTGTGGTTACGCCAGAACATTTCCCCCCCCCCCCAAGATATGGACCGTCGTCAGTAGTGGGGTGAAGAAAGTGTCACCCCAAATGTATTTGACACTTTTCAGGAAGACAGAGAACGATCCGCCTCTAAACTTACATGCATCTGCATCTGCATTAAAGGATAACAGAGAGTGGGTGCGGTGATGGATTGAGATGGAGCTGTAATGAGGTATGATTTAATGGTAGACTGGTGATGCATTCTAGAGAGAGAGAAGTTGCTGCAGGTCAATTTTCCCGCTGTTCTGTCAGGATCCATCAGTCGCATGACATAGCCTGCGTTGGACTTGCATGCAATCACGTGTTCTGTAAGTGATTTAGTGCATTGTCTACTTGCGATCGTTAACGGCAAACCTCTCAGTCATCAGAGGACTTCCATCTCATGTGTGATGAAACATGACACATTCCTCTAAACGAAATATAATTTATGTGATGTACTCCACTCCCCTGTCGCATCTTGGGTGTAATGTTAAGACTTCAACTTAATAACTAAGATGATTCTAAGTTAGCGATAGGTGTTTGTGAGGCACTGCAATCCCCGTGTACACATCTGGATGACAGATGTGCCTTTTACAGAGTTAGTGGCAGAATTACTTGTAATTTCACATGTTGGATGCAGCTGCTACGTGTTTATCTGTTTCCTTGTAAGAGGTATTCTCCGTTACTAATGATCATTTTGTATGGGACTGGTGCATGCGTAGAACAATATCTGAATCATGATTGGATTTGAACGGTGGGTGCTATACATCTTTGGAAAGCTATACTGTGCTCGTATAACACACAGCTGATTTTTTAAGGAAGTAGCTCTTTTGTTTTACGTTTTGATAACATAGTTTATTGCAGAGAGACTGGGAAGAAGGATATGTGCCATGCGCTTGAAATATATTTCTTACATTGGAATATTAACAGCGCTGCATTCCATACGACTGATAGGTTGGAAACTCAAGTGATCTAACATTATAGCCTGCTTTAAGTGCGGAAGGTTGTTGCCTTAGGAGTGTGTGTGTTTAAGCTCTCTTACCAGTACCTTCCAGGTACTGAACCTAGACTCTGTAATAAAACTTTAAAATTGATAGCTTGGTTGCGCTACATAAAAATGCTTCGAACTCCATCCGTCTGGAGCTCCATCACGCATAAAAATCAACCATTTCTTGTTCTTATTAACTGTTTCATACTACATCACAACACTTTCAAATCTGTTGCTACACATCAATAAGGAGTGAAAACCTCCTGGACATGGGCGCATCTCGGGACATCTTGTGCACTTCTGAGGACTCGGCAAGCTCCATTCATTCACGAAATGTGGAATGTAGAGGTCTACTTCTGGTTAGCTGCAGATTAAATCGGTAACGACACTGCAGGGGGGTTGGTCAATGAGAGTGTGAGGGGGTCATTCAGTCTCTAATTTTATCCTAAGACTGTGAGAATGCTCTGTGACTCCCATCAGCATAAAGAGATAAATCGTAAATTAAGCACTACGCTCGAGGTGTTAGAAATATGTAGAGCACTGTCTGGTATACATTGATGATGTATGTGTTCGACAATTAAGAATGAACGGGCGTACTGCACAGTCATCTATCTACATTCGCAATGATACTCGCAAAGTGGAGAAGGGATGGTTTAGCTACGATACTGAAACTGGTAAACATGCTGTCGCTTGATTGGTCGGTGTTGATATTACTGCAAATTAACTAAAATTGTTCACACTATCAGCTGTGATGGTTATTATTTCAGTGTATCGACGGTGTCTTTTCCATCCGATCCGTCCACTTCCATGCTGTTGGTTACAACATAATGATTGACTGACATTGCTTGTTTGAGTTGGAGAAAGAATTTGTAGAGCTTGTCAATCACCTTTGGACTGTCGTTTGGAAACTTTCCACAATGCCTCAAAACTCTTCCCTTTTCCTTATGTTGTAACTGACTTATATTTAAAATCATCCACTGTGTGTGTGGTGTGTTATGGTAGCAGTAGCAACAACATAATTTTACAACGTGCAACGTTTAGTTTTCTGCAAGAGGCCATGGATCAGAACGTGTTAATAGCAGTTTAGAACCTGGCACAAACCTCGAAGTCAAGGCAGGAAAAAAAAAAATAGTATGGCAGTGTACAGTAATTATGGGTGAGGATGAAGTTGGTAAGTGTGATAAGGAACGAGGTTTTTGGAAGATCTTCGGGTGGGCGTTGGGAGAGGTAGTGCTCAAGGGCAGAGAGACCATGGGTGTGTGGGATGTTTGTGTAAAGGGATGTAGCATCTATGGTGACAAGAAAGGTTTCAGGTGGGAGAGGAGTGGGAATGGATTTGAGGCGTTCTAGGAAGTGGTTTGTGTCCTTGATGTAGGATGGGAGTCTGAAGGTGATAGGTTGGAGGTGTTGGTCTACCAGAGCTGAGATACGTTCTGTTGGGGCTTTGAAGCCTGCTACAATAGGACGGGCAGGATGGTTCTCTTTGTGGATTTTGGGTAATAGGTAGAAGGTAGGGGTACGTGGCTCAGGTGGAGTGAGTAAGTCTATGGAAGCCATTGTGAGGCCTTGTGAGGGACCTTGGATTTTTAGGATTTTCTGCAGCTCAGTCTGAATGGAGGGAATGGGATCCTGGGTAACAGCTTTGTAGGTTGAGGTGTCGGAGAGTTGACGCAGTCCTTCTGCCACATACTCCACACGGTCAAGTACCACAGTTGTAGAGCCTTTATCCGCCGGAAGGATTACAATAGAGCGGTCTGTTTTCAGCTGCTTAATGGCACGGGATTCAGCTGGGGTGATGTTGGGGGTTTTCGGGATGTTCTTCAAGAAGGACTGGGAGGCAACACTGGATGTGAGGAATTCCTGAAATGTCTGCAAGGGATGGTTTGGGGAAGGGGAGGAGGATCCCTTTGAGAAGGCGGTCGGAACTGTTCTAAACAAGGTTCAACACTGGGTCTAGTATTTGGGGGCTGTGTTTGGGTAGTGAAGTGATATTTCCAGTTGAGGTTCCGGGTGAAAGAGAGGAGATCTTTAACCAGGGCAGTGTGGTTGAATTTAGGTGTGGGGCTAAAGGTTAAGCCTTTTGATAGAACAGATGTCTCTTGAGGAGAGAGGGATCTGGATGAGAGGTTTAGAACTGAATTGGGGTTGGTGATATGTGGCATTTGACTGTGGCTATAGTTGAGATTTGGTCTGTGTGGGGTATGTGCTGGGATGGGGAGATTGAGTAGGGTGGCTAGGCTAGGTTTGTTGGCTATGAGGGGGGTTTGTTGACGGTTCTGTTGTGATTGGCGTTTGTGAGTTATAGGGAGAGGGACCCCACTTCTTAGGTGTTGCACTAGCACTGTGGATAGTTTTTTCAGGTGGTGTGTGGCATGGGACTCAAGTTTGCGGCTGGCTTCTAGGATGATGTTCCTGAGTGTGTTCTCCAAGCAAGGGTTTGAGAGGTGGAGGACTTTGAAGAGAGATAGGAGCTGTTGGGAGTGATGGTTACATGAAGTAGTGTAGAGATTCAGGACAAGTTCGGTAAGGGCTAAGGATTGAAGGTTCTGGAAGTCCAGGAGAGATTGGTGGAAGGAGGAATTGCACCCAGAGATGGGAACTTTTAAGGTAAGTCCTTTAGGGGTAATTCCAAAGGTTAAGCAGGAATGGAGGAAAAGTATGTGGGATTGCAGTTTGGCTACGGTAAATGCATGTTTCCGGAATGAATGTAAATAATGTGGTATAGGATTAGGGTACATAGTGGGTAACTGGTGGGTAGGGAAATTAAATAACTAAAGTTAAAATAGCAATCATAAGAAGGAATAAAACACGGAAGGAAGGGCGAGAAAGAAAGAAATTGTGTTGGTAACGTTAAATACCAAAGAAAGACCACCAAATAAGAAAAATACGGAAAAATTTGACCAGACCAAGCAAGTATGTCCAGATCTCACCGAACCTCTGACATGGCATCACTCAATCAGCACATCATCTACTACTGTTTGTGATCGTTCTCAGTCTACCATCGCATATAACCCAGTCGATATATCACCGAACCTCTGACATGGCATCGAGGCACAATGCATTACAAATACTGGAGAAATACCTAGCGGCGGCGGCGTGACGGATTTGCAAATACCAATTTCATACCACACTCCTTAGCTGAATCACTTTCAAAATTTGGTAATTTTATACGAGGTTGCACTGTCGGCGACGTGTAACCGCACTGTCGGTCTGATACTATACACTCCGGCAATCGATGTCTATACTCAGTGTCATGGTATTTGTCTGGAAAAAAAACCACGTCATTCAGGAGCAATGACATTCCTCGATTTATGAAGCGGGTATAGCTTTTAACATGGATACTTGTGTGCACCTGCAGAACCAAGACCGCTTGTGATGGTAATATGCTTGTGTTTTGTAACACACTATTGTTTGTAAAATAATTATGCCTCTTTTTCTAGGACACAGTAGTACCACTTGCAAGAAAATTTGTGAGACACATTGAATTTTGGTCAGTATAATTTCGTTTTGCCGGCAATTGGTTATTGATGAAGTATTAAGTAGAAGGGCATGTGTGATAGGTTTGCCTTGAGCATCAGGCTTATGAAGTATGTCTTAGTGTTCCGACATGTGCGAAAGAAATAACTATGTCCAGTCTTAAGGAAGGTATGGATTCAACGGGTACTTTATTTATTTTTCTCGTGAAACTGATGCAAATATCCATCCTAATTACATAATTAATCACAAAGATCAGTCCTCTTTACACAACTATATGCATATTGCTGCACAAGGATGGCCTAAATTCGCGATATATCCCAAAAACTGACTACATCATACATCTGGTGTTATCCTGCTGGAAAATAAATGTCGCAATACCACTCCAAACTTATGCAAATATTGATCCTAGTTAAGTAATTAATCACAAATATCATACTTAATTACACAATTATATGCACAGTGCTTCACAAGGACAGCAATATGCCACAAAAACTGGAAATACCATGCAATTCGTGTTATCCTGCTGGGAAAAAAATCTTGCAATACCACACGAAACCAGCAACAGAAACACTCAAACTCTGCCCTACACCTACAAGCTAGGGGGGAAAAGGCTGGGATGTAAGGTACAATCCTTATTCTTTTTGGCAGGAAAGACATTCAACTGACTAGATGCTGTTGTTCGACAGAGAGGAGTTAAAAAAAAAGTGCATTACCGGTAAGCATATAACATCTATCCCTGTTTGATGTCAGAGTTCACTACACATGCCTACTAAATATCACCCTACAGCCCAGCTAACCAAAGCCAATACATGCTATCACAGCTGATGGAAAAAATACATCACAGTTATAATTACACTTTGAAATAGTCGCGAAAGAAACCAGCACTCATATTGAATGGGTCATAATGCATCACATGTACTGGGGAAAATCGTTGTCCTAGAAGACTGTAGTTGAGCGTGCATTCCCCTCCATGTACAATCTCAACCTATGGGATGGAGCTACTCAGCCGAAAGCCTCATGGCCCATGCTAGGCGCCATGCGCATCAATATGATTGCACTTCGCCAACACAAAAGCAGGAATAGTTAACTAGGAGATAAAGGGCGGTTTTCCCCAGATGCATCTTGGTCGTCTAAAGTATAGTGGCGCAGCTGTCCCTAATGACTACCTGGTGCCGCTGTCACAGACTAGACAGGCCCCCAACGCCTTTTGTTCTGGGGTGGAAAACAATTTTGTTTAATGTCATGTAGGACACTTCAGCAGGGGCGGCGCTCTCGTAGGGGACTCGCCGACATTCTGCGCTCAATTATTTAGCAAAAACTAGCCTACTATAATAAATCAAGTATTGAAAAAACATTTGTGGAGATAATAAATCTCCTGTTTCCACGAAAATAGATGAAGTCCATTTTCATTTAGTTTTATGAGCAAAATTGTTATAGTTTTTCACATTCAACTGCACTCAGATCTCATTATTTTCTGATGTCCAGCGAAGTGTACCGCCACCATCACAAATGCCCAGCAGAGAGAAATTTATTCCTTCTGGAAAAGTCTTTAGGCGGAAACTCGAAAAAAGAAAATAGAGGAAACTGATATTTCCACTTGTGAATACCGATGTCGGTGATGTAACAGATTCAAAACCATCCCTGTAATTTACAAAGTCAAATAAGGTGTTTCTCATGTCTAGAGAACCAGCAGACATGTCTTCCGCCTGCTAGATGCACACAGCACAATCATTGTTCTCAAAACTAAATAAAGACACGAAATGTGAAGAAGCAGACAACCGAACAATTTACATGGGAAGGAATAATGGCCCAGAGCAAACACATGTCTATATTGCATCTTCTCAGATTTCCAATTGACCACAAAAGCTGTCCAACACATATTAAGTATTAGTTCACTAGTTGGCCACAGGCCACCGCCACAACAAGTACGCATAGACAGAATCATCCTACTAAATCGTATACATATGTGAAAGATCACTATGCTTACAATTAAATGTTAGGATTGCGGTTTCAGTTGAATGACATTCGATAATGAGCAAAGTATCAGAAATACACCCTGCTGACGGTTGAGGGTCTGGAAATTTATCTACAAGCATATATACAATTTTATAATTTATGAGATTGTTTATTACATAAAATCAACATAAAGCAACCCAAAATACTGTAAAAATGAAGGAGAAAGTGAACAATAATAATAATAATAATAATAATAATAATAATAATAATAATGAAGTGAATACTAAAATACAGAGAGAGAGAGAGAGAGAGTATGAGGAGAGCAGTCAGACACAGTCAAATTTCATTGTTACAAGCAGTGGCGACTCATTCAAAATTTTACCAAAGTGCTACAATGTGATGTCCTATCCCCCTTTTGACTTACATGGGTAATAATAGTAACTGAATTGAATATATTAATTTTACATATTTAAATTGAACTGTTCAAATATTTTATAATTAATAATAATATTTTATAATTAATACTTTAGCAAGTAACAAAACAAAATGAATAATAATAATAAAATGAAATGATGGTAACAGCAGGAATCAAACCCTGCCCAACAAATTGTCAGTCAGTGCACTTGACCACTTGGCCAGGGTGCCATTATGTTCTCTGCTCCTCAAAAATCAGTGATACTCTACACCTACACAAGAAGAAAAGAAAAATACTGACCTGATGCTGTGAGCAATGTAGCACTCTTAGTGCTTGAAGGGATGGCATTGCTTCAGAGCATACACAGTCAAAAACAGATGACCACATACCCTCCCTGAGTTGACTTACCATCATTTGAACACTTGAGATTAGTTTCTGATTATCATAGGGAGCTCTAAAAAAAAGTTTTCATCCATTTTCTTTGAATATAAGCAAGCATTGGAAGGAAAATGGCGTCATTTTAGTGTGATTCTTACAGTGTCCTGTAGCACATTACCATATGATAGCACAGAAATTAAAACTGTTGGATTCAGTGATATGCTTATCTGTACTCTGAAAAATGCAGACAACACAAAAGAAACCATACAGGATATAGCAAATGAAGCATTTGCTTCTAGTAATGTTTCATAGTAACTACAGGCAAAAAGTTCTCCCAGTTCAAAAAAATAGCAATGACAGCATGGAAAACTGCAGATCAGATCAGAATCCTGCAGTCTTTATTTTCAAAACAAGGCATGATACCCAACTGTCCATATTCATACAGTATAATCTGCAAGGTGAACTTTACTGTCACTTCACTTTTCTCCTCTTACCTCTTTACCAAAAATTTTGCACATGTTTGCTTTTGTTACTTGACAGCAGTAATGAGCATTGAATGAGATGGTGCAGTATTAACCCTTTCCTCTCCAATTTTGAGTGCCACTCGACATCGCGAAATTTGTTTTCCGCTCTGATGTCGAGCCTCATTCGACACGACTTTTCGAAGCTCTCAGACTATTTTGAGTGTACTAGACATTATTGCTGCAGTGTACTGCCATCTAGGAGAACTAGTCAAAGATTGTAATTATTACGTTCAAGTCCATGCGCTCGAAATGGCTAGTTCTTCACGTACAGTCCTTTCTGAGGAAGAGATTTTAGATCTTTTAGAGCAATCACTAAGTGAAAACGAGAGTGAAAATGATTTTGATTATGATAGTGATTCATTTCAAAACAATTTGATTGACAATGACGAAGAAAACAATGACAATGTGCATGTTTCTAGTGATTCAGCAGAGGATTTGTGGTGAATGTAGAGCGACACTGACACTGACTTCACAGATTTTCCTTTTGACAAATCAAAGTGTGGTTTTATAACAGAAAGTAGTTCTGTTCCATCATCGCCCGTTGGATTCTTTCAATTAATTTTTACAGATAACCTATTTCAAAAAATAGCAGATGAAACGAATAGGTATGCTACATCAAAAATACGTAAAGTGACACCACTTCCAGAACATTCTGCATGGTGGGACTGGAGAAATGTTACCATGGAAGAAATGAAATTCTTCCATGGTGTGCTACTGAATATGGCATTACAAAAGTGTAAGAACTTGCAGGACTTTTTTTTTTTTCAAGAGAATGATTACAATCATCCAACTTCTTTCCAGACTGTTTTAGTCGCCGACGATTTATGCAAATTTTCTGGGCACTTCATGTTTCTAATCCGACAAGTGCTACACATATCAACAGTTAGGTTCAGTCATGTCTGAGTAAAGTGACAATGTACTGAATTACTTGTCTGGCACGTTTCTCAAAATTCATCGACCATATCAGTATTTAGCTGCTGATGAATCTACAGTTTCGTTCAAGGGCCATGTATTATTCAAAATGTACAATCCTCAAAAACCAACAAAATGGGGACTCAGAGTTTATGTAATTTCCGATTCATCAAAAGGTTATATCTGTAGTTTGAGACCCTATTTTGGCGCTGCAACAACTGAGTCATTGATTTGTCCACACTTGAATTTTTCTGAGAGAATAGTTCTTCAGCTGCTAGCTAATATCAGAAATGCTACAGGGCAATCATGGTACCATTTGTACACTGACCGTTTTTATACAAGTGTTGCATTAGCTGATGAACTGTTGAAACAGAACATGCATCTCACACGAACGATTCAGGCCAATTGCAAAAACCTTCCAGCTGCAATCAAGAAAGGAGCTCTGCATCTAAGGAAGCATGAAATAAAATGCCTCCGCAACAACAAAATTGTGTTTCTGGCATGGCAAGATAAGCGAACAGTTCTCATGCTTTCTACAAAAGCCAATAACTCAGTGTCACTTATAGAAAAGAGAAACAGAAAGGAAAGGGAATAAATAAAGAAACCTAATGTTATTATTGATTATACTTCAAAGATAGGTGGAGTTGATCAATCTGAACATTTTATTTCCAGTTACGGTTTTCTAATGAAAAGTCTCAAGTGGTGGCGAAAACTATACTTCTGGCTGTTGGAGGCAGGACTTGTAAACAGCTATTTACTATACAAGAACCACTGTGAGAAAAACAACTTGGCAATACCGTCTCACAAAGCATTCCGTAAAAGTGTTATAATAGGATGTATACCTGGACAAGGAAAAAAAATTCCCAGATTTTTCCCGGTTAAAAATAAACTTTCTCCCGGGTGAAAATACACTTTTTCCATGTTAAGTGACAGTATACTCTTATTCGGCACTGTAAAACTCATCTACCCTTTGAATGTTAATGGTTTTATACACTGGAATAGAATTTACCAGCACTTTAGGAAATGTACCTCGGGGAGGGGGGGTTACGCTGCATATTTTCGTATTACGAAGGTATAAATTCAAATTCCACCCAACACTGCATGTCACTTTCCAAAGCATTGAAATTAAGATTGCGATGCACCTTTATAAGCCAGTCAAAGCTCATGTCACGTGATCTCGCCATCTGATGACAGCATAGGACACGTGATGTAGTCAGCCAATAGCAAGATCACTCTTAAGTAGCGCGAACACACAAGTAAGAAAAGTTAATGGTTTAAGTTAATATACATAGTATTCACCTATAATATTGGTCTCGAAAATTAATATGCTGGAAGAGAAGCTAAGCTTCCACATATAATGTTGATCTTTTTAGTGCTTGTTACACTTCAAGATACGTCACACAAATGTGGCAGTAAAATTTTTAATAACGACATAAATATCTGATCTTATGGGCTCAAAATTCTTCTAAATGGTCGGAATCAAAGAGTTGATTTTTAAATTAGAGTCAAACGCTTTATGATTTAAGAAATTCATCGTACACTCTCGCACATAGCTCATCTTACGTAAAAGGAAATCTGCTTCAAATGTAACGCTTTTCAAACCACCATTCGCAATATTTTCCTGTGACCTGTTACAAATAGGTTCGTTTCAGCAGTTGCAAGAGAGCACCAGATAACAAGCGTAACCGCGCTTGGGCAGCTACGATGTCGCAGGAAGCCCATATGGTTGTACATATAAAACATTAAAAGATCTTACATTATGTCATAAAAGAAACAAGACATCAGAGGATACTTCAATAGCGTCGGAATTTCGTGAACCATACTAAAACACATAATTCAGCTTAAAATGCACATTCGTATGCAAATTTTCTTGGAGTACCAGTACTGTATTATCTCATGTTTGGTTCTTTATTATGACATAATGCCATACGTACACTTGAAATGCAGCAAACAGTTGAAACTAGTTAATATTGTGAAATTAAACACTTCGTTTCAAATAAATTGACTGCCTCAACAGGAAAGATTAATGAAAGCCAAGTCTCTTTAGCAAACCGGCCAAAATAACTTCATTAGGCCTTTGATTGTGTAAATCATGGAATTCTTTTAGATAAGCTAAATCATTATGGTTTGAGGGGGGCAGTGCACAAATGGTTTAACTCATACTTAACTGGAAGAATGCAGAAAGTTGAAATACGTAGTTCATGTAATGTTAAAACGACAGCTGATTCCTCAAACTGGGGGGTTATCAAGTACGGGGTCCCACAGGGTTCAGTCTTAGGTCCTTTACTGTTCTTGATATACATTAATGACTTATCATTCCATATTGATGAAGATGCAAAGTTAGTTCTTTTTGCTGATGATACAAGTATAGTAATAACATCCAAAAACCAAGAACTAAGTGATGTAATTGTAAATGATGTTTTCCACAAAATTATTAAGTGGTTCTCAGCAAACGGACTCTCTTTAAATTTTGATAAAACACAGTATATACAGTTCCGTACAGTAAATGGCACAACTCCAGTAATAAATATAGACTTTGAACAGAAGTCTGTAGCTAAGGTAGAATTTTCAAAATTTTTAAGTGTGTCCATTGATGAGAGGTTAAACTGGAAGCAACACATTGATGGTCTGCTGAAACGTCTGAGTTCAGCTACGTATGCTATTAGGGTTATTGCAAATTTTGGTGATAAGAATCTCAGTAAATTAGCTTACTATGCCTACTTTCATTCACTGCTTTCGTATGGCTTCATATTCTGGGATAATTCATCGTTGAGTAGAAAAGTATTCATTGCTCAAAAACGTGTAATCAGAATAATTGCTGGAGCCTACCCATGGTCATCCTGCAGACATCTGTTTAAGGATCTAGGGATCCTCACAGTATATATATTCACTTATGAAATTTGTTGTTAATAATACAACGCAGTTCAAAATTAATAGCAGTGTGCAAAGGTATAACAACAGGAGAAAGGATGATCTTCACTATGCAAGGTTAAATCTGACTTTGGCACAGAAAGGGGTAAATTATGCTGTCACAGAAGTCTTTGGTCACCTACCAAACAGCATCAAAAGCCTGACAGATAGTCAACTAACATTTCAAATAAATTAAAAGAATTTCTAGATGACAACTCCTTCTACTCATTGGCTGAATTTTTAGATATAAATTAAGGGAGGGGAAAATAAACTAACTTAAACATTAGTGTCATGCAATATTTTGTGTAATGTAATATCATGTACAGACATCTTTCATTAAACTGACACATTCCACATCATTACGAAGTGTCGTATTCATGATCTATGGAACAAGTATTAATCTAATCTAATCTAAGGCGATCAATGTTTCACTGTCAGAAAGGTGGAAATAAAATCTAAAACTAATAACATATTTTAGCCTTCCGTAATTACATGAACGTATTTTAATTCACTTGAGAGCTCCCCGCCAAAAATCCGTTTTGTTATCATTTAAAGTGAGAGCAATAACCGAAGAGGAAACAACAAAATCACTAAACGGTCACACGGAGACGACCCACCTCCCCACCACAACTCAGACTGCTCTGTGCATCAGCCCCAGATTTACTAATTTCCGAAACGGGGTAATATTAAGTAGTGGCACCCAGCCACACATCTGTAATGAGAAATGGGAGAAGGTACTATTCATAAGCGACTCAACTGCGCATGCCCAAAGCCGCCCACAACAGCTCAAACGAAACTAATTTAAACAGTTGTCACGCCACGCTCATCAGTGGCAATTTGTTGTTACAAAGCATTGCATAGTCTTCCTAAAGCCTTTGACACACTTTGCTGTTGGCAGACGTTTGTATGAGCACTGTTTTGTTGTTGTATATGGCGCATCTCCTTGGCAACTTTAGTTTTATTTTCTTTCTTTTTTTTCTCCTGTTCATGTTTTGTTGTTGCAGCATTATTCAGCAGTAGTGGGATACAGTAATATCCTTTGTTAGAGTATTGGTTCTTACCAGTCAAAATCACATAAATTTAACTGAAAACTAAAACAATGAAAAATTCCCGCAATTCTAAACAATTCCCGGGTTTTTCCCGGATCTCCCGGTTGTCCCGGGTCATATACACCCTGTATAAGAGGATTAGAAGCCGAAAAAAGAACTCAAGGACAGAAAAGAGGACATCGTTCAACTTCTGATGACGAGGAACGCTTGAATGGAAAGTTGCACATTATCAATGAGCTTCTTGGGAACAAGCATAAGGATTGTGCAGTGTGCTCAGGCAGAAAAAAGGAAGGTGGCAGGCGTGAAACTGTGTATTACTGCGAAACATGCTCTCCAACCTGAAGAGTGTTTCAAAAAATACCACACAATGGAAAGTTTTGTACTGTAAAAGCTTACGTAAATATACAAATGAAAGCACACATTTTGTTTTAATGTATACCCCAATAGTTGGCCAGCAGCCACATTGTTTCCACAAAGAGATCTGCATAAATCTCTGCGGTGCACTGCTGCCCAGGCGTCGGCAATGTAAATAAGAGCGCGCGGAGCCGCCCTGTGTCTGCCTTACGGAGTGCAAAGGGTTAAGCTGCAAATTTTCTTCCTTCCAGGAGTAATGAGTTAACATCCAAAGGGCAATTATCAACTTATGGATACTCTTAATTAAAGACAACACAGTATTACTACGAATTTAGGAATGTGAGTGTATCTCAGATTCTATTAAGCATACTTTTTTATCATGACAGCTTCAATTACTATCCACTAAAGTTCCTTGAAAGTGAAAAATTAGCTAAGTTGTATGGATTGCAGGACATATGTTGTGCTAAGACAAGCTCATTAAAATGCATTTTATTGCAAACACAACTTGTCATTAAAAGTGTAACATACATTTGTTTTGGTACCATTTGGGATTACAGAAACACATGCTGCACAGTCAATTCACAAGAAATTACACCATTCTGTTCAAAATTTATAGTTCAGTAGTGAACTTAGCATATATCAGAAACCGTTAACCTCATGTATTCAAACACTGTCCGAGTCGTTGGAAACATTCAATATCATTCTGCCACATGATGTGAATAAAAGAGATGGCAGAGTGACTCCAGTTCAATCGCTGTATTGCATACAAATATTACAAAATGGATTTTTTGGAAGAATTTGTATTTCTACCACAAGAACTGCAAGCTTTCTGGAACTTTCTCCACAGGTACACTTACTGCATCAAAGTAATGACAAAATTTACACTACAAGATAAAATACCTTTCTAAGAAACAAGTAATATATTTCAATCATTATGTTTCTGCACAGAATAAACAACTGCAACCTGAAACAAAAATCACTGACACTATATCAGTGTAATTAACACTTAGTAAATGTTTGTTGGAGGCCATGTGAGGTTCTAACACCACCCACAACTGAAGTTATTTAAGTAACAAGCAGCCAGTAAGGACAGTTGCAACTGCAGGTAAGTCATTCTTCATTTGGCTGCAAAAGAAATTACTGGGTGTAAGAGAAGATTCTAGAGGGTGCATTTAAACTCAGAAAAAAAGATTATAAAAAACCAATTACATTGACTGAAGTGATATTTATTCGTTATTATACGAAGTAAAAGCTTGCAAAACAAATGTTCTTATTTGGCAACAACAATTAATGGCTACTCACCACACAGAGGTGCTTCAGCAGTCTTTTTCACTGTACCTGTCTGTGACACATTGCCTCCTCTATGTGGTGAGCAGCAATCTATCCTTTCCATATTGTTGTTATTTCATCCTGGACTTTTCTTGTTTGATGCATTTCGCTACTGTCACTATTATGAAGTAGCCATAACAACAAGCTATACTTCTTCTTGAAATTTGACAGTTCTGTGAAACATAGAAGGAAACACATGTTTCAGAAATTTACTCATATTCTCATGTGCTCCTACAGAAAAAACCACACACACACACACACACACACACACACACACACACACACACACACACAGACATTACATGAAACAGCAATGTAAATGGTTACACTTGAAAATGGGAACAAATTTCAAGAAGGGCATCATGCTACATATTATAGTCCTCGTTTCCCAATTATTTTATTATTAAAATACACAGGCATTAATAATGCAAAGACACATCATGAAGATAGTTTCAACAGAAGTTGTTCAAAAGCTTGACAATAACCCGAGATTTCTGGAGCTGTGATGTAAACTTCTTAAGCGGTTTCAATTGTGCTTCCGCACCACATACATGTGTAATACTGAGATCTACAAGAGCAAAGATAAGGTCATTGCCGTATGTCCAAGAAACTGGACTCATTTTATAGAGATTAGTATGATAATAATCTCTAAGTTGGGTTTCTGCAATTAATCTACAAAAACCTACAAATGAAGTTATCACACAGCTAAATAAAATACCTATACCAATGGCATTTTCAGAACCTTTGCAAGGCATTAGGTCTCTTTGTTAATTTATAACTTGGCTGAATCAGTATCCCTGATAATGAACTGACAAACTACAGAATGAATTAAAATAACAAAATATGAATGGGAAACCACAATGTTGTGGTGTGAATGGCATCCTCCCTCCCTTAAGTCCACAACACAAAGCAGATGGTCAAATTAAGGAATAAGAGCAAATGGACACATACGTATAATATAGCAGAGACAATAAATAGCTATTCAAAAACATTATATTGGCTGCTATTAACATAACCATACTCATTAAGGGCCACAAATCAGAAATGCCAACTGTAACTCGTGGAAAACAAAATAGCTCTTAACCCTACGAAACCAAAAAAGGTTCCAGAATTCATATAACATGTAATGCAGGCACTAGTGTGGGTCAGTACCCATGAGGAAGAAGCTTGTAAGCACATATGTACTACAAGCTGAAATAATAGTCATGCACTATCATTTTCAGAACTCATGTAACATTCACAGCTAATATAATTTCTGCACTGAAGGGAAAAATCAGCTACACCTAAATCAAGGAGTTTTGTTGTCTATATCGGATGAACACCACTGCCACGTCATGTTTACTTCCTCTTTTCCACCCAGAATGCCGCATCTCCTGTACAATGACTATGAAGTGTTTGGCGCAACCACACATTCTGCCCCAGTACTGACACCTGCACTGTGAACCTTGTCTGCGAATAATCAATAATCTGCAGGCCAAACCCACCAAGCTGTGTCTTCCAAGCAGTTCTCTGCCTGTGCTGGTACTGTGGAACAGTGGGAGCACAACTACTTAGATTCTTATGGGACATTTCTGGGCTCCATGTGACTGATTGTGACTGATTCATTTTCTCACTTCCCTTTCATGTTCTGCATGTCCCAGGTCACTTCTACTGTTACTAGCAGAAAGTTGGAAAAAATCCTCAGTTTTGAAGCCACCTCAAACATATCACTTTCAGATAATGTAACTGCATTCACCTCCATTGAATTCCAACATTTTTATGCCCGCAACACAATTCAATGCTTTTGTGTTGGGACCACGGCTTTAAAATCATTCAATAATTGATTAACAGTTCATCATGCACTCATCAGAGGATGGACAAAGTGTTCAAAACCAATAATAATAAGAAACAATAAGCAACTCTGACTCCACAAAGAACCACTGTGCACAGTGACTGTATACCATTATAAGGAAAGATAGTAATACAGCACAGAGGTTTTTTTTTTTTCTTGCATATCAAGATTTCACCTATAAACAGCCACCTTCAGTACATGCAGGTGAGTTGTAATGAAACAAACTCCCAGCAGTACATGTCACCACTAGACTTTATAGATTTACAGCAGTAAGAAACTGAGGTGCTTGGTCAGTTTCCTACTGCCTGTGCGTTTATGTAGTGGTCATTGACATGTATTGCTGGGAGTTTGCTGTGTTATAACTCTCTCAAATGCAATGAAGATGGCTATTTATAGCTGAAATCTGAATATGCAAGAATAATAAAAAAAACATTTGTATTGTGACTGACTGCATTATTCCTATCTTCCTCGTAAGAAACAATAAATTGTGTTGAAAAGAGTTATCATCCAGTTAATGGTTGGTAGCTGGTTTTCTAACATGTCTTATTTTACAACCAGGGAATGCTCTTAATGCTATCTACTGACAAAATAATTTTCTGATCAGATACAACATCATAAGCAGCAACTACAGAAGATAAAAAAATCCAGTTATGCAACTCACCTTCTCCCAATGAGTGATGTCTGTCAGTACAGATTCAAATCTCCACAGCTTAGAAAAGGAACAATAGCACGGTTAACTTCAGTGAGAGACCTGAAGTCACAATCTGTTTGTGTAAGTAACGGATTTAGCATAGTTGGTTTGTAGCCTTCAGGTGGTGTGTAGTTCCTGCACAGTATGTAAGCCTCTGTAATGGAAATTTACTTTGTTTAGTGATACAACTGTCGCAAGATATTAATAATACTATTAATTACAATAATAAAAAGGTGCCATCTTAGCTCGCTATACCTTAGAGGAAAGTATGTCTGGATAGTAAAAATATACACAATTTTAAATAGTTAGTTCTCACACTAAATCATTAACTTACAGACCCACTGTGTCAGGAAATATTACTGATGTCTTTCAGTCCACTTTAATAACAGGTAAATAGTTTTTCTTGACACCTTTTTGGAGGACATTTCTCAGGATTTCCCCTGTTCAGCAGTTTATCAAAGTGTTCCACCACATATTTCCATGTCTAAAATACTTTGAAATAATGTACTGATACTTATGCATTTTAATCTCGTCAGAAACTGCGTGTCATTCACATATAAAATTTCATTTGAAGTACTTCCTCAGTTACTTTTTAAGCAATGTTTCTCAGATATTGGGCCATGAAGAAGTTGAATACCCACTAGAATAAATGGATCTCAATGGACGGTAGATGGTGCCTGCTAGAATAAATGGATCTCAATGGACGATAGATGGCAGTGAATGTCCACTGTCTCGTCACGTGAACACACCGGCCAATAGTGTCCCTCAGGGTCAGCATTAATACTGCTGCACCTTGACCGCTGATAGTATTCATTACTATCTCCAGCATACTACTGACTACTCATTGACGACTTTGCTTAGATATTGGATTTCCTCTCTGGTCTTTATTCGGATTGTGGCTCATAACTTGACCTGTTGGCAGCATTGTGTTGAAGGTTCGTTGCATTTCATTGTTTAATAGGTTGCTGCTGACTTGCTCTTGTTGTGTCAGGTCCAGTGTTTGATCAGTCCGGTTGCTCGACTCTGGCATGGGTTTGAGTTCCATCCACAGGCGGTCTTCCCACCTTTCATTGTCACTGTTTCTCTCCAATCTTCTGACATGTGCCCCGGTATCCAGCAACTTGCTGATATAGCAGTTTCCCTTTTATATTTTCAGAAGCATATAATGGATAGCAGAAACATATAAGAAAAAGGAATCAAAAGGGTGCACTACACATTGCTCATTAACTTCCATCGACAAAGCAGATGGATACCAAGTTTGAAAATGATATGTGAAGCTAACAGTCTTAAATATTTGGTGTCATTGCAGCTGAAACAGTTTGGCCAAGAGCAGATTTGGTAATGCCTACATGGAGCAGGAATTATTACATCAACTATTTTCAATAAAACACTTTAAGGACCGCCCACAGCATATCATACTTTGGTAGCTGCTGTTCCATAGTAGTAATAGAACAAAAAGGCTGGCATACTGTTTCTCAGAAGTACTCCTACTTCTGATACTGTAGAACTAAGTACGTAAAAGACGTGTGCCAATGACAGCTTCCTTAAGTATTCACTGCTCTCAATTAAGTGTACACATCTTACATACTTAGTATATAATTTGGCATTTTATAGCAACGCCACGATACATATAAGAAACAAGAGGAAACAGTAAGACTGGAAGACCAAAAATGAAGTGCTCAGATTAAGAAGGGTAGGATGTGAGACAGGGATCAATTTCTTGCCCTACCATGCAATCTACACATCAAGAAAGCAATGATAGAAAGAAAAAGAGGGTTCAGGAGTGGGATTCAATTTCAGGGTGAATCGGTATCAATGGTAAGATTCACTGATGACATTGTTATACTAGGTAGAAGTGAACAAGAATTACAGGATCTGTTGTATGGAATGAACAGTTTAATAAGTACATAATGTGGATTCAGAGTACACCAGAAACACAAAAGTAATGAGAAGTAACAGAAATGAGAATAATGAGAAACTTAACATCAAAATTGGTGATCACAAAGTAGACAAAGTTATAGAATTCTGCTACCTTGGAGCAATATAAATCATGTTGGATGAAGAAAGGGGAACATAAAAAGCAGTCTAGCACAGGTAAAGAGGGCATCCAAGGTCAGAAGAAGTCAACAGGTATCAACATAAACTACAAGTTTTTAAATAAAAATTCCTTAGTAGAATAGGAGTTGCCTCAAAGAAATATTTTTCGTTAACTTTCAGATTTTACTTTCCTGTTTGTCATGTACTTCATGTCATTAAGTAACCAATCAGAAATTTTGTTAGCATCATTAATTACTCCTGTCTGAGCTAAAGACAATTTGGTTAAGAGAATTGAAGATCACGTCTAGTACGGGAAATTATAAATGTCTTTATTCCTTCTGCATGCAATGGATAATTTGCAACAAACCACAAGAGAGAATGTATGTACTGTGGCGGTGTAATTAACATACCCACAGCTTAAACAATTTTCTACAAAATGATTGTGCATGGGACTGTCTTATAGACTTACTGGGCATTTTGTGCCACAAATACTCTTTATTAACCCCTTAACTGCTACTTGTGAGACTTGGCTGTCATGCCTTGGGTGTTGCGTCATCACTCCACTCCCACTAAATTCCAGGTGCTGGATACTTCCAATACTCTCACCATTTCACAGCTTTTTGTTGTGGGCTTAAGAATGGCACCAGGTGAATTAAGAGTATTTATTTACAATATTTACACTATTTTCTGCTGTCTATAACAACACAACAGCCTCACAGTACAGTGCAAAGATAGAGAATCAGCAGAAATTGCAAAATGAACATTGAAATGTCAACTGTCATAACTGCAGCAGTTACAAAGTATGGTGAAGTTCCACTAAATGGAGCAACATCAAGCTGAGAGCAAAATCACTGCAAATTACACCGCCTGGTACAGACCTGAGAAGCGATCAGAGCACAATAATTATTGTTATCAATAACCAAAATTATTGTGATCGCTTCTCAGTTTTAGTTATTGACAACAATAATTATTGTGATTGCTTCTCAGTTTTGGTTATTGATAACTTGATACCAGTGTCTGGGTTTAATTTGTGCAGCACTGAAGATGATCACAATGTGATCGAAAATCGATTCTGCTATCAATAAAACATCAATATTACGACCAACGCTGACCTTCCTTTTAATTTAACATATATGGTCGTTGTGCACACAGCACTCCATGGAGTCGCCAATCAACGAGTTTAGTTGTAGTGTGCTGCAATCAAATGAACCATGTATTTCACCATAGGTAAACAATAAAAAACTTACATCTCAAAACTGTTAAAGCAATCAACTGCACCAAGGGCATATCAGTGCTGAACTGCTGCTGCAGTGAACTGCACCAAGAGCATAATGCACTACAACCCCTGTAGCAATCCACTGCAGTAGAAAGGTTAATTATAAGTTTCCAAATAATACAATTCCACTCACTTATTTACACACTGCGATCTGTATATACCATCCTTACAGAGCGCCATCAGTGACGTGGAATGTGTTAATTTATACATTAATAAGCAGAAGCAGCCATTGCAGGACACCACTTACACACACATGAAACAGTAATGGACTTATAACAGAGCCTTGTAAAATTTTGTTAATGATTACTGCATATTCACGAGAATTTCCTGAGTCTATATTTGTTTAGTCATGTGGCACAATTATTAGGAATTTTTTTAAAATTTAGTACGACATGAACCATATGTCAGGTACACCAACCATCTCATAAGTAACACTTTTTTTTTCTGAAAAAAAAAAGCTTTGATTCACAAAGTTAAATAGTTCGGAGAAGTGACTAAAAAAAAAAAAAAGTAGTTACTGTTTAACTCTTTAGTGGAGTATATGCAGAGATGAACACTTGGGAAAGCTAAAACTGTTGAAATCTGACCTCTGCCTTTTTCAGACAATGAGCTACCAATGCCACTGTTGGAGCATCCCTCGTAGACTGACTCAGTGCTCCATTTTGTCACTTGTTCCTCTCCAAACCATCCAAACTCTGCAGAGGCTCTCATATAATGCTGCATGGCTAACATTTGTATGAAAAGTAAATAGCACTACACACTTTTCCTGGAGGTGTTAAGTCTGCAGCATCAATGGAAATGTACAGAGAGGAATTAGTGACAAGGCACACTCATGCCTCACTAATTATTATTTAATGTTTGTAAAATTTGGTGCATGAATGTGTATATGATGGCTTGTCAACCTAGCCGTACTCCAAAAATTCAAATGTTGATTTACTAAATAGATTATGAGAGCACGCCTTTAAAAAAGTATTCTTATTATAATCACTTTTTTTATAAAGTTGCCAACAAACAAAAATGGCCATTGCTGCATTTTTGACATCACTCTGCTGTGTGATACATTTGGTCCTGCTGTCCATAAAAGCTTAACAGTGCTCTCCAGGAAAAACCTAACAACTGCATCAGCACCCTTATTATCACCAGCACCCTTATTATCACCAGCACCCTTATTATCACAGAAATGTTCCTTTAAGGGACTAAGTCACAAAATCTTATAGTGTCAAGTACAGGTTACATAGGGGATGTCTCACCACCTTACATTTCAGATCACAGATTCACTATTATCCTTAGTATACACAGTTGTACGTGCACTTGGGCTGTCATGAAGCAAAAGTACTAATTGTGATAAAGAGCCCTGAATGTCCTGATAGGATGGCAGCCTTCAACTGCTTTGACAAGGTGTCCCAGCAGCAAGCTCTAGTTCCAGTCTCTCTCACCACTTGCACATACATCATAATGCCCTTGATATCCCAACATATTGTAGCATGACCTCCCCAGTGGATGCCTGCTTCGTGAATTTGCTTGAGTAGATACAATGGGTGCTTCCACTTACTCACTTATTACTTGGTTCATAGTAGTGCATCCAGGACTCATCTCGTATCAAAGATCAAAAAAGACTCTTTTTCATACAGCTTAATGGTCTGTGTTCTGAGATACTGTTTACTGCTAAGCTTCTAAACACAATACAAAGTCATCAGAATCCATTAGTTGCACACGTTCCTACAGTCAAGGTCCTTGAGGATGACATTGTATACAAAATGGATTCTGCAGCAATTTAATAAACAATGATGCACTTGTTGGCATAAAGTCACTGATAAATTTGCTGTCTTAGTCCATGCAGACACACTGGTCTTCTATTCTACTGTTTATACAGATAACATAATATCTTCCATTTGTGTAAGCTTTCTACCCTTTACTTAAACAATTGTCTCCATACTAAAATATTTAATCTGTTGTAGATTTCAAATTTTTCAACTCCCTTTGAGCACAAGGAAATAAATAACACCTTGTTGTTCTTCTATAGTGGACAATGCCAGTTGTACACACTACTGCGTACGTGCTACTCAGTCATCTCTAGACCTATGCACAATATTGTTAAGGAACTAATGCTAGTCCTGAAACACATTTCCTTGTGTGTACATATCGATGAAATTTTCTCCTGGCTGTTATTGCTTGGATTACAATATCCTTTTATTCCACAGTCACCATTGCTGCACATTTTCAGCTGTTTACCAGTTTTCAAGTTGTTGTTTAATATAAACCATCAACATACATGCATACATACATGAGCTAAAGTCCTGGTGTGGAGTTTCTTAAACCAGTGTGACGCAGCATACAACTTAGAAGTGTAGTACACTCTTACTTTTCTAATTGGTAACTTCAGTTTCTTTTCTGTTCAATTTCACTGCCATAAATGTTCTACACGTTATGTGGGAACTCTAAACAAGTTGAACATACCAAACAACCACAATAACATATAATCCTTTATATTATACACTGTAAAAGTGGGAAACTTTGTGACATTTTAGCACATTTTGTGACATAACATTCAAATGTTTATTGCAATATTTAATTTTCACATATATGGAATTTTATAGCATTTATCTTACAATTTTGAAGATATAAAGTTCTCATGTGCACTGTTACAAAATTAGCTCCAGTTCAGGACAACACTGTGTCATGGAGTCACATATCCTCAAGTACCCGACCCTTGCAGCATGTGGTGTTAGAACCCCATAGTGCATTGAAGTCCCTCAAAAGGAGAAAGCGTCTGGGTAGTTCATCAAGATGAGTAAGGACCCCACTATCAAGAGGCTCATGGAGTGGTAAGTACACAGAGCACACTGTGATGTCAACTTGGGCCACTATCTGAACAGCAACTGCTTGTAGTGTTGTCAAGGGAATAGGTGAGGAGTGAAAAGCGTCCCTTACGAACATTGCAACCCCACCTTTTGCCCTGTCACCAGTAAGGCCGTCATTTCTATAAAGGTGATGTCCTCCAAGTACAGGTGTGTCAGTCTCTTTAAAATGAGTCTCTTGAAGGCAGAAGCAAAAGGATCTGACCTGTACAAGAAGCCTCAGTTCCACCAGATGAGTCCTGTATCCATTTAGTGTGGCGCACGAAATGTGTTACCATTTTGTTTTTGAATATAAACTTTATTCTCAATACAATCTGAAAGGAACATATACTACAATGAAGAGCCATCCATGGAGATTTGTTCTAAGTCAGCACATGCTCATATGTCCACCATTTTGTTTCCTAACTTCCTTCAAACGAAAGTAATTACCCTACGACACATGTCTTCCATAATTTCACTGCAAGCTTGAAGAATAAGTCTTCTGAGCTCCATTAAATCACATGGACATTTCGGGAAAATTTTTTCCTTTAGGTACTCCCAAAGAAAAAAATCACATGGGTTGAGGTCTGGACTATTGGGGGGGGGGGGGGGGGGGGGGGCAGTTTTGTCCATCATTGAAGCGACCTGGAAACCTGAGTGAAATGATCTGCATGTCGAAATGCTCGTGTAAAAACTCCAACACAGTGTTTGCAGTATGTGGCCTTGCTCCATCTTGTATGAACTACTGCGTATTGAAGGGCAAGGCAGTAGAAAGAAGCTATTGCAAAGCATGCTCAAATAACACTCGTCGTTCACAGTTTCTTCACAGAAAAAGGGTCCAATAAGTCCGTGACTGGAAATTTCTGCCCACGCTGTAATCCTTGGAGCATAATGTTGTCATTCATGAAGCACTTGTGGGTCTTCAGTGGCCCAAAAGTGTCCATTTTGTTTGTTAACCACACCGTCTAAATGAAAATGTGCCTCGTCTGAAAACCAAATGTTGCTCAGATTTTCTTCCCTATCCTCCGCCCACTGAGCAAACAATAGTCTCTGCTGCTTGTGTTCTTCAGTGAGCTACTGTGCACAGGTCATCTTGTATGGGTACATATGGAGGTCACTTTTAAGAAAGCATTGAACGGAGCATCTGGATATTCCCAGTTGCACTGCTGCCTTTCTACACGATTTCCCGGGACTTCTCTGTACAGCAACTCATACCGCTTCAATATTCTCTGGTGAACGAAGTCGCTTCGCTTCCAATGTTGTTCCTTCCTGTACAAATTTATCGTATAACCTGTGGATGGTCTTCTTGCAAGGGACCCATTGTGTGTTAAACTGTTGTCGAAAACGCCTCTGAGTCACAACAAGGCTTTTCGTTTCATGAAAAAGTAACACAATTGCCGATCGTTGCTCTGTCATCAGTCTTCCATTATCAGCCATTCCTGCTTACTAGTCTCCTAGCGGCAGTATCGTGAACTACACGTCATTTTGTAACTCATTTGTTTTTCCAAGCTCTGTGGTACTGCTGTAGAGATCCCAGCGGGATATCTAATGTGCTTCGTAAATGTGAAAGAAACAATTGGTAACACATTTCTTGTGCCACCCTGTATATTCCGTTGAAGTGTGGGAGCCAGTTCACCAATATGGACTTGATTTACCCCTGTCTTTGTGCAAAGGTGGTGAGGTGCTTGTAGAGTGAGGTGGGGTTTTGGGGCTGACTGGGTCTGGTGATGAGGCATCAAAAACCATGATGTCGTCATCATCAGTCAGATGTGCCAGAATGACGTCTGATGGCGCCCAGGTCAGCTTTCAACCCGAACGTTGGGACCCTTTCTCTGATCCCTTTCCCATCAAGGATGAGGAGTAAAGGGGGCTGTGAGAGCCACTTTTCTTCAAAGAAACTTGGCGTTGAGGGACACTCTGCTTTTGGGGTGCCTTTGGGCTGTGCACTGTGGAAGCATTGTTGGTCTCTTCCATTGTATCTGTTTGAATCGCTATGTCTTTCACTTTACTTTGGCACATACAGGTGCAAGTACAGGTGCTAGAGATGGATAAGGGAACACTGGATGTCGTCTGAGTCAAAGTGTCGACCTTAGTAGCAGGTTTCTGCACTGACGAAGCACAAGAAGTGGCAAAGACAGGGGGTTTAATTGCCTGATAGTCCTTTTTGGTTTCTGTGTCAGGGATCCTCTTGGTCACTTTGATTTCCTGAATTTTGCGTTCCTCTGCAAAAACAGGGCAGGCTCAGCTGCCGACTGGATGGCTTCCAGAGCTGTCAATAAAGACTGCTGGAGATGGACAGTCCATCCCAGCTTCATGGGCTGCCTTTTCACACTTCCCACAAGTCTCTTCGCCTCTGCAGCTCAGCATTCTATGGTCAAAACGCTGGCATTTGAAGCATCGCATAGGGTTAAGGGCTGAACTCTAAGTCGGAGGAAACCTGCCATGATATGTTCAGGTAACACTGGAGAATTGAAAGTCACAATAAAAGTGGCAGTCTTCTCAGTCTCTCCATTGTTCTTGCGTGTTCTTTGTTCGACATCTGTGGTGCCCATTCTTGTTTGAGTTCAGCAACATCTACATCCCTAATATCACGGAAGGTCATCACACATTTGCTGGAGTTATGGGAGTTACGCAACTCAACAATGATGTCGTACTCACCCAATTTCTGTGACTTCTTAAGGAGTTCCACCTGCTTTGCCCAGTTAGTCTCAACAAGCAAGGAACCATTGCGCAACCGCTTAATAGACTTTAGGGTACCAGCCAGCCCTTCTAAGCCTTTATGGATATAGGAGGGGGACACTTTTTCAAATGCCCCCTCCTTCCTCTTGATCACTACAAAGACACTGTTATTCATGACTCCTGGAGTTCCATTACTGACAACAAGTTGATTATCAGGATGACTAGCCACCCTCATTCTTTTTTATGTATGGGTGTGAGACCATCCTTTCTGCTGGGAGGAGAAGAACAAGATTTCTAGAGTTTCATCTCGGTCCCATGAGCAGCTAGGAAAATAAGGTTCCACTCAGACAGAGCCCCGCATGCCTAAGTAAGCCTTATACAACTAAGGTGCGGCAGGTTCCCCAGAGATTGCTTGCTAATGACTGTTCCACCTCAACGGCCATGCATCTCATCAGCGCGCAGCACACCTTGAGACTGAGGTTTTTTTTATAGAGGTTTATTCCATCCTTGTAATCCGGGCAGTCAAGCCAAGATCCCCATTCCCTGTGATACACAACATTCCACTGCCATGCCGCATGGTGGTTGTTGAAGATGCCCAGACTTTACAGCGTCAGGGAACTGGCAGTGCTTACCAGTCCACAGCTCAGGAACCCCGGGGTGAGCAAGCCCGTACCCAGAAAATGAATCCCAAGCCCGGGGCAAATGAAAAGGGTTTAATTAAGGTTCTAAGAGAATAACTTTACCACTACACCTGTTACTGCTTGCCTTGGAAGAGCTTGAGATCTGCCATCACAAATATACCTACAGCTACACCTATTGCTACTCCACAATTCCACAGTGCTCCTACTGACATGTGCGTGTCTTAGTAATCCTCATGTCTACATATGTCCATGTGGTGTGCATCATTTATTTATTTGTTGTTTGCTGTTGTGGTCTTCAGTCCTGAGACTAGTTTGATGCAGCTCTCCATGCTGCCCTATCCTGTGCAAGCTTCTTCATCTCCCAGTACTTACTGCAACCTACATCCTTCTGAATCTGCTTAGTGTATTCATCTCTTGGTCTCCCGCTATTTATTTATTTATTATCTTATAGTTTCTCTTAATTAAAGTTTTTTCATACCTATCATCCTCTATTATGTAGGTTGACACTTCTCGTTAGTCTTATACTTTCCTTTTTGGATCTATTGGTATTATTTTGACATTCAGAGCATCCACCTGATCTTAAAGGCAGAAAGTTGAGTTGTTTTTTAGAGATTCTATGTGCAATAAAAGTAACTGTAGTCCATAACTTCTGATGATTTATAACTGCTTGCAAATCACAGTCTAAGAAATTGGAGCAACTGGAAATGGGGGCAACTGAAAACAATATGATCAGTGGAAACTTCCTCTTCACATTCACAGATAACTGTGTGCATGACATACTTATCAGGAATATTTATTTATTTATAGTCCCTGGCACCTTGTGGTGTACAATGTACAAAAATATAGGATATGGTTTATAGTAGCTGTGTGGCGACTGTTTCATTTTTTTATAAGACATAAAACAAACGGTATTAAAGTGAAATATTTCCAAATATAAGTGAAATAATGAAAAGATCGTATGGCATTTATTGGCCGGGATATCCTCTTAGGGGTTCGACCGCCGTATCTCAAGTCTTTTTAGTTGACACCACTTCGGCGACTTGCATGTCAATGATGATGAAAATGATAATGAAGGACACACAACACCCAGTCCCCTGCCGGGAATCGAACCCGGGCCCCCTTGCATGGTAGGCGGTAATGCTACCGCTGTGCTATGGGGGCAAACTCCAAATATAGATCACAGCCTGTTAAAACATACAGCATACCTCAAATAGGGTGCAGCATACCTCCAATAGTGTTAATGTCACACACACACACACACATACACAGCCTGTTCTTAATGCTTGGGAATATGCTACAGACCTGCCTTTGGTGTCTTATGGTACTTTTATTGTCCTATTGAGGCTGCCATTCATCTAAACTCCACACTTGTAAGTGTCTTTTATTAGAAATACGAGCTCTGTGATCTCATACACTCAAGCACACTGTTAGTATGCCAACCAATACAATGCTGTCCTGTAGCATATCATGATACCCTTCGGGCATATCCCAATAATCATTAGCAGACCACCAACAGGCGTTGTGCGAAAGGTACCTGTTATCCACAGGAGACTGCTCCAATACATTTGTTACAGCACTGTAACAGCAGTTCACAAATAAGGAATGCCTTCCACGATTGAAACATTTAAGAAAGTTTAAAGTTCTTTTCAAATCTCATTGCATGAGTTAGTTACTGTGATTCAATAATATCCTTCGACAAGGGATATAAAACACTAATGGTGACATTTTAATCCATTGTGCATAATGAACTTCACCCACTCTGTCATGAGGTAGTACTAATAATGGGACAATCCATCATCATCAAGGGGAAGGAGTAATCATCAGTGAAGTGAGCAATAAAGACAAATAATGTTAAAAAAAAAAACACTTGCCAATATTCTGCAAAATTATATTTATTTGATCAAGAACTGGCTTTTGACTTCTCAGGCCGTCTTCAGATGACAACTGGATGTTACAAACGCAGATAACATGGCATGCATCTTACATAGATATTATTTACACAGATGACAGAAAAATGTTAACATGAAGTGTTTACACAGGAAAGTATCAAATTTCGTGTCACACACAAAACTATGTATATTAATTAAAAAAGAAACAGTGGTACTTCTTGTGGAGATAAATTTAACAAGTGATGAAAAATAATTTAGAATTTAAACAATAGAAAGATCAGATTAGAATACCAAATATGTTAGAAAAAGAGTAGACTGCTACTGACTTTAAGATGACATGTAGAGTTACAGATAAGCACAACAAAAAGACTGTTACACATTTAACTTTCAGGTAAAGCATTCTCCAGAGAGGGGGAAAGAAAGAAAAAAAACATGACACACATTCATACAAACAAGCATACATCATGCACACATGACCACTATATTCAGCAGCTCAGACCAAGCTCTGGTCCAAGCAGCCAGAGATGGTGGCCACATGTGCATGAGGTGTGCTTGCTGGGTGAAAGTGTGTGTGTGTGTGTGTGTGTGTGTGTGTGTGTGTGTGTGTGTGTGAAGCTAAAAGTATAACAGTCTTTTCGTTGTGCCCACCTGCAACTCAATTAATAATTTATAGTTTCAATCTATTATTAGTAACCAAAACTTAATTTACAAGAAAACTGAGTTTGATTATTTAACATTAAGCTGGCATTCTGTGATTTCTGTTCATTGATTTCCAGTATTTCCAGCAGGATCACCTTTCTACTTTTGTTTACAGAATGCAATCTTTCACATTCTATTAGGGAAAGGCAAATAGAAACAAGGCAGATGGGTAAAAAGTAAGTAAATTGTTCACCATTTCAAAAGTAATTGCCATAACTGTAAGACAATACTTTCAATGCCTTCATGAGAAAATGTTTGCACTTGCCGACAGAACCATGATTGTATCCAGGTATGCGTATCTTTGTCTGAAGCAAAGTGGGGCCACGAATATCTTTTCAGGGCTCCAAAAATGTGGATTTGCATGACTAGAGAACAGGACTGTGTAAGGGCTTCCCAGAAAAATTTCTGCAGCATAGTTGAAACAACCTTGGCAACATATGGATGCATGAACAGTTTGCAAAAACTGAGATGCACCATCAAGTCCCAAGTGCATTTAATAGAGCTGGAGTCACTGTAAACTTGGTGAAGCCAGAGTTTGGAAAGAAGTAAATAAATTTTCTCAGACGTGTGATTATGTAAAAAGGGACTGAACCTCACCCACAGAAGATGAAGATAACTGAGAACTCCCTTGTATCGACATATCAAAACAGTTGCCATAGGATTTGATGTGTTCTACCATCGCTTTTCACAAGATACAGCATTTTGTCACCTTACCTATTGCAATTACTAATGGAAGACATAATAAGAACCTGGGGAGCGGAGCAATAGTAAATTTTTGAAGATATATATTTAAACCTGTTATTAGCATCAATTCTAAACATCTGGATTTGACACAATGATTTTACATGGGATCTGGCAGCAGGAAATTTAATATCAGTTACCATCTACTTCAAACTACCAGGATGATGGTTAAAGTGAGCACTGCACGAATTCCATCACCAGCAAAGCACAATACACTGTTACTAAGATAAAGTGTTGTCCATCACTGGCATTTTAATAAGTTTCAACACTATCTGCTTGGAAGACATGTCACTGCGTGCACAGATCACAATACATTAATATTTTTGATGAAATATAAACTGACACACAAGTGCCTGACAAGATGGGGACTCACACTTCAACAGTATGACTCTGAAATTGAATATTTACCAGGAAAGAGAATATTATCCCTGATTTGCACTACAATTACGTGAAAATCTAGAAGTAAATACAGAACAACCAATGGTGAAAGAAATTTGTATGAACAACATCAAAAGTGTAGCAAGTGTGAAAGACATTAAGAAGTTACTGAGGCACATTAATGTTGAACAAGGTGCAGAAGAGAGCTTGAAGATGATGAGAGATATCTTAGAACTGAAGATCCACACCTATTAATGTAAGCATACTGGATGACACATATGAATTCCGATCACTGGAGATTGTGGACACCAGGCACTGCAGTAAACACATGATTTTTAAAAACTTAGCTCATAGGGTACATGCAGTGCTGGAATGTGAGCTCTCTGTCACAAAACAAACTTGCCAATTAAATAACACAAGGGATTCATGTATCATGAGACACCTGATAAACCAAGACAGTTAACAGCACTGGATTTTTTCATCCACCAACAAAAGATAAAAAACACGTTTTGTAAGTACTAATAGAATGGTAATAGTGAAGGTGAATGATCAACTTCAATTTACTGGGAGAAATTTAGGAAAGTGCAGCTCATTCATGACCAAGACCACATACAGAAAACTAGTGCGATCCATTCCTGAGTACAGCCCAAGTGTTTGATATCCCCACCTGTGGAAGACATCAAGTTAATTCGAAAGCAGGCTACTAGATTTGTTACTGGTAGGTTTTTATCAACACATGAGTATTACAGAGATGCCTTGTGAAATCATATGGGAATCCCTGGAGGGACGATGCCATTCTTCTCATGGAATATTATTGAGAAAATTGGTTTTAGAGAACTAGTATTTGAAGCTAACTGCACAACAAATCTACTGCTGTCAATGTACATTTCACCTAAGGACCACAAAGATGAGATGAGATAGTTTGTATGGTGGCATATAGATTGTTAGTTTCCCCTTGCTTTATATGTGAGAGGAACTTGAAAGGAAATAACTAGTAGCAGTACAAGGTGCCCTGTGCTACACACCGTATGGTGGCTTGGGCAGTACATTTGTATATTAGACGCTGACGATGTAGTCTTAGATGTTTTCTCAAAAAATGTCAATTTCTACCTGTTGCACAAAGCTACCAGTAGGATAATGATAAAGAAATCAACATAGGATTATTTCGTGCATACAAATAAGCCAGACAGTATCTTGATAGATCAACAGTTCTGATCATGTGAATGGAAATGTTTTTAGAAGAAAATAATTTCAAACAAATTCTAATCTCTGCTTATCATCCTGGATCCAATCCAACTGTGTGTGGAATTCATAAACTTGTATGATTCTGTAGAACATCTTGTGGAAATAATCATAAAAATTGGGATGAAAAAATTACCTGATTTTGAATGTGTACTTAACAACACGTGCCATATTAGTAATGGTTTACCACCACGCACTGTGTTACTTAGGATTAAAGCAACCAGTATTTTTGCACAATGCCTTTGGTTTCTGCCTCTAAAGGAACTCCTGCCAGAAAACCTTCTGAAAATAGTATTATACACCATGAAACAAAAAGCAGCTGAAAACAGACAAGTTCAGGATAAATTAGTGTGGCCTGTTACGTATGCAGTCAGTGATTTGATCCTGGTTAAGTCCCATACCAAGTCGTTGAAGGACACGGAAGAAATCTGACAATTTCATTATTGTTACTTTTGATAAGATAGTGTAACTACCAGTAAATGGATGCTTGGATAGAACAGAAGAGATAAGTTGGCAGAACTACAAACTAACAAATAAACATAAATAATGTGACAGAAAGATTTTGTATTTTATCACTTACCAATACTAGAATTTCGTGAGCTGCTTGGTTTGACAACAACAACACTGGGAAAAAATATCTTCATCTGTGAATAAACCAAATCAATATCATTTCCACGGAACACCTTTGCAAGAAATGTTCCACCTGGCTTCAAGACATGTGATGTAATATTAAATGCAGCTAGCAACAACTGCGATTGAACATACTCATCAAGATCATGTAGACCAGTAACTGCAACATAAAATCACAATCATCAATCACTACCAAAATTTAGTTGTCTCATTTCCTCACCAGCAATTAATAATCACATTAGTAAAACACACACACCTGTACCCACATATATTCATAATGACTAGACATAACAACATTGCATGAGTGTGAATTTCTTGGAGAGTGTGTGTATAAAGCAAATGACAGCTGTCTAGGAGCTATACTGATACAACATTTTCAATAAAGTTAGAATCATTACAGGGACTGCATTTAATTTTCCATTGCATGTATTTAGCATTTTGAACTACAAACAATGTTTCTCACAAATATTAGCAAAACATTTTTAGGCTATTCGCAAGCCTGAGGGATGTCATCACTTATTTATGTTGATTGGAGCTACATCAAGGCAAAATCCGACTGTGATTATTGGAGTGTAGGTAACAGTTTGGGTAAGCTTCAAGTAAACAGCTGAAGATATCAAGCCTATTGTTCACCTAAAGAGGTATGCATGGAAGTGGGCAGCTCTAAGAGATGTGTTCTCTGAACTGAGAGACAGAGAAAATCATCCCTGTCTCTGCTCCATGCTTCACTTTCCAGCTGTCCCCTATCCTGGTAAATGGCAATGCTGGAGTGAGTATTGGAATGGGTCACTGTGTCTGTTTCTGGGTCTCCCTAATAAAACTTTCTTCTTGGAAAACTTTTGCTATCACTTCTTAAAGTAATATTCTTTGTACTTCCTTTATAACATCCCCAATGAACCCTTACATGTACCTTCACATGAAAATCACTGCTAAATGTTGTATGTGGACCCTGAAGTGCATGATACAGGCAAATGCAGCAGAATAACAATAGTGGTTAGTGTGTCAAATGGTGACTGCTCCTTGCCATTGTACATCACAACACCACCACCACCACCACCACCACCACCACCACCCATCTTTTTACATGCACACCACTTTAGGGTGAAAAAGTGTTTCTCTCTGAGTGACACAACAAGCTCTGGATGAAGCATCCACTGAAATATGTTTTTGTTGAGTTTAGAGAATTGGGCAGATGAGGTGGGAGTGAGGGAGAGATCTTGGGGACTCCCAATGCAATATTAATGTAGCACTAACAAAAGGAAAAGAGGATATTTGGAACCCAGGGGGCAATATTTCAAGATCAGACTCCTCATAAAAAATAGAAAGATAACATTAATGGGTACCTGGAAATGTTTAATTTTCAAGAGGTAATAGTATCTCATTCTTCAGAAAAAAAATTAAGGCCTATCAGCCCATGAAGCAACATTGCAACTAGACAGCAACTCTGATGCAGTGTAATTGATGCTGATGTAACAGCACGGATTCCTTAAGCCCACTCACAGAAGTACTGCTTATCCACAATGTCATGGTAAAATTAATTGGACATTCAAAGACTCTGAAGGATGTTTACATCCTCATTGATTTTAGCTTAGAGTTGCTCAAAATCTGCAGACACAGTGCACAATTACAGGTCAACTGTAACACAATTTGAAGAATTTTGAGGGTGCAAATTAAGCTGATAGGATATTTACTGACTGCTTATACAATCAATAGTTGCAATAACTAACCAATTTCTTGCACTAAGTGATAAGGACTTGCCTTATACAGAAGGACCCCATATGACAACAAAGCTTTCAAAGGTGCAATGGGGTAAGACACTGCAAAAATAGTTTTCTTTGACCCCCCGCCCCCTCCCCTGTACCACACCATTCCCTTTATATGTACGTCCAGCTCCCTTATTCTGTTGTATATTCCATTCAAAGAAGTAAAAAAACAAAAAGTACGAAACATCAAACAAAAAAAGTCTGGTTTGAAATCTTGTAGAAAATAAATGTAATTCTGAAATGTCCAGTTATATGGGTAATTTTTTTGTATTACCAACAGTGAATTTCAGCTTTATAACTACACACATGTAAGTGTGTGTGTGTGTGGGGGGGGGGGGTTACAGTTTTAAGTGTCAATGACACTATTTACATTAATGGAACGTCCATTTTTTGTTTAAGATATATACATTAGCCAGCATCAGATATCATAACTGTTGCTATCTCAGTAAAATCCACAAATAGTGAACATATGTTGTACAATGCTCCATGTTCACTAAATGTCCATCATGGTGACATAGTGTCTGATGCCATTCCTGCACCTGTACTACTACTGCAAGAATATCAACATTAACTTCAAATTTTCCCATTTGTTTGCAACACCCTGTCTTGTCTTCTCCAAGTACAGATGAACCAGATCTGCTCTGCACAGAGACATCACCAATTTGAGAAAAAAATTATCTCCTCCTCATTCTGTTGCAAACAATTCATGCCATTGCCATTTGCCATAAGCAGTTGTAGTTGTATATGGACCAACAGAGAACTCTGAACACCCTTCTACAGACACATCATTGCAACAAGGATTTGTGTGTAAATTTAGGTTTTATTTGCATTCCAGTACACAGCATTAATCTGAAATCTTATTATGGAATGCACTTCCCACAGAGAGAGTGTTCATTCTTAATTAATGCATTACATTTTGTCTTGTAAACTGTAAACTACAGCCAAAATCACACATACTGAAAGACTACACCAGAAGAGGAACGTGATTTCTGGAGACACTTTTTTAAAGTCAGCACTCATACAAAACATAATTATAATTAGGCAAGCTATCGGAGACAGTGGCTCCTTCTGGAGTGGAAAAATTTTTTGAAAACAACGGACATAATATGAAATAGGATTCATCTGGACAAGAGAGGAGAGTTTGAAGTGTTGGAAATTGTGGGAGTGGCAAAAAAACAGAGGTTGGATAAAAGATAGAAAAACGGAAGAAAAACAAAGACTAAATTTAGGAAAAAATCAGAAAAAATTCATATGAAAATCATGAAAGCAGATAATGGTTAATAAGAGGTAATGAGTGGATGATCTATACGATACTTTAAAAAACTGGAAAAGAAAAAGAAAAAAACAGATAAAATTTCTAAAATTGGGTAAACAGGAAGCTAAAGTCATAAAAGAACACGTAAATTACTTAGCTTGGCAATTAAAGAGATGTAAACGCATGTGAAAGAATTACATATCAACAAGTGAAGGACTGGGGGAGAAATAACTGTCAACTTTGTGAATAAATCAGTGAAAGGCAATTGGGAGAAGGGCCCTGCAATGTAGTAAACCATAAATGGTTGTAATCAAATTCGTAAATAACAATGGAATTGTTATATGCAAATGAAAGTGGACTCAACTACGTAAACAGAAATCAGCATTAGAAAAGATGTAAGGGCAAAGTGTTGATTAATCTTGGTGATACAGATAAATAAACAAATGGATTAGCACTTAAGGTACAAAACAGATGACAGTTTAAACAAGACAGATGACAACGAAGATTGGCAAGAGGATTACGTAAGAAGAATGATGACCACAAGGCAAATACAGCATCAAAAACAATCAATTTTTGACAAAATAATTTAACTGGAAGGATAAAAAAGCTACTCACCAAGTGGCAGCAGAACGCACACATAAAAGACGGTAATAATTAGGCAAGCTTTCGGAGCCAGTGGCTCCCTCTTCAGGCAGCCACTTCCACAATTTCTAACACTCCAAACTGTTCTCTCATCTCGTATTACTTCCGTTCTTTTTGAAAATTTCTGCCTGAAGAAGGAGCCACTGGCTCCAAAAGCTGGCCTAGTTATAACCTTCTTTTATGTATGTGTTCTATCACCACTTGGTAAGTAGATTTTTTATCTATCCAATTAAATTATTTATATCTAAAAATAAAGATGCTGAAACTTACCAAGCAAAAGCGTTGGTATGTTGATAGAGACAATAACAAACACAAACACACACACAAACTTCAAGCTTTCGCAACCCATGGTTGCTTCATCAGTAAAGAGGGAAGGAGAGGGAAAGACTAAAGGATGTAGTTTTAAGGGAGAGGGTAAGGAGTCATTCCAGGTCCGGGAGTGGAAAGACTTACCTTAGGGGGAAAAAGGGACAGGTATACACTCGCGCGCGCGCGCGCCCACACACACACACACACATACACATACACACACACACACACACACACACACACACACACACACACACACACACACACACATGTAAAGAGAAAGAGTTTGGGCAGAGATGTCAGTCGAGGCGGAAGTACAGAGGCAAAGATGTTGTTGAATGATAGGTGAGGGATGAGCGGCGGCAACTTGAAATTAGCGGAGGTTGAGGTCTGGTGGATATCGGGAAGAGAGGATATATTGAAAGGCAAGTTCCCATCTCCAGAGTTCTGATAGGTTGGTGTTAGTGGGAAGTATCAAGATAACCCGGACGGTGTAACACTGTGCCAAGATTTGCTGGCCGTGCACCAATGCATGTTTAGCCACAGGGTGATCCTCATTACCAACAAACACTGTCTGCCTGTGTCCATTCATGCAAATGGACAGTTTGTTGCTGGTCATTCCCACATAGAGAGCTTCACAGTGTAGGCAGGTGTTGGTAAATCACGTGGGTGCTTTCACATATGGCTCTGCCTTTGATCGTGTACACCTTCCGGATTACAGGACTGGAGTAGGTGGTGGTGGGAGGGTGCATGGGACAGGTTTTACACAGGGGGCAGTTACAAGGGTAGGAGCCAGAGGGTAGGGAAGGTGGTTTGGGGATTTCATAGGGATGAAACAAGAGGTTATGGAGGTTAGATGGACGGCGGAAAGACACTCTTGGTGGAGTGGGGAGGATTATTTTGTCAAAATGTGATTTTTTTTTTATATTACAACATCTTTTGGAAAAAGGTCATACTCAAATGGATAATAATTTAGTTCACAGTTATAGAGAACACAAAAAAAGGACGCAAAAGTTTCTCTTTCAGTCTGTAAGCCCACAATATAAAAGGAGGTGAGGAAAAAACCACAACTATCTAAAGATAATTTCTTAGGTCACTTCTTTTTCATTATGAGATGGCTAGATTGTTATTCATCATATGGTGGAGATGCTGTGCCAAAGACAGGTACAACAAAAAGACTGCTAAACAAATGAGCTGTCTAGACACACTGGTCTTTTGTGTGTGTGTGTGTGTGTGTGTGTGTGTGTGTGTGTGTGTGTGTGTGTGTGTGTTTTTGCTTAGCCGTCTATTTGTTGTGCCTGTCTGCGATTCAGTATCTCCACTAGATGTTGAGTATCAATCTATCTTTTTCATAATATTGTCATTATTCTACCCTGGATTTTCCATTGTTTGATTTCTTTCCCATTAACCATGTAGAGGATTATAACTTAGATAGACATTGAGGAGTTGTAGAAATGAACTACTGACGTGGACCTGAGATAACCACTCTGACCACTCACAGAAAAAAAAAAAATAAGTCTGGAGACATTTTATTCCCATTGTCACACAGAAGTAGACTGAAAGTTACAAAAGCCTACAACATTAATTCAGAAGGAGGAGCTTATTGATATTATTATCCCATATGAGGTCATAAGATCCTGAAATCAGCCATGCTTCAATAACAGTTTAAAGCATGTTGACTGTTGGAAACAGCTTTTACAATATTGTGTAACATATCAACTACAATTAACTCCAACAAAGTATTTTACGTATCTTTAAGATTATATAATTAAACCCTTTACCATGTGTTGACACAAAAATATTGTGTTTTATGGAGCTTTCCACACTCAGGAAAGTTTTTTTTTCCTCACTTGTAACAACACATTTTGCTACAAACACAAAAATTATCATATATTCTTACAAAAACCAAACATGGTGCTTAAATTTAGATTTGTTTGTAGGTTATAACCGTTAATGGTATAGGTATTGTTTTTACTCTTTTTGTTGCACACCTGAAAATGATGAGAGTCAACCAGAAAAAATTCCTTCTGGAACTGATGTCCAGTCATCTCACAGAATTAATAATTAATTAATTAGGTAATTTTTTCCTCTCAAAAATTAGCTTCTTTCATTAATAACATCCCTAGAGAACAAGAACTGTTGTCTTGTGGAAGCAGAGATGGAAACACCAGACCATCGAAGAAATTGCGAGCACTCAATGCACTTTGCATGGAGAGATAATTACAACACCTACAGAACTCTACTTTGAACAAGGTGAAATATATTAGTCCTGGCACTTGAGAGCAAACTAGCCAGAGTTGTGTAACTGGATATAAACATAAGCAAGTAAAAATATGAGGGGCAGCTTTCTATCTAAAATAAACTTCAAAGTAAAATATTAAGATTTTCCAGTAGATTACAAATGAATTTCAGACTCAAACATAAACATGTAGCAACACTACACATACCATCTGGTGCACCATCACAAATGACAAGATCTGCTGGACATCCATCAAACTCTTTTATTATTCTTTCAGCTGTATTGGTGTCTGTTATGTCACCCCGTATGCAGATAACACCAGGAATTGGGGCCATTGACTGCAAATCCACTGCCACTATCTTCACACTATCGTCTGCACTCTCATTTTTGGCCCTTCAAAAAAAAATTAATAATATATAATGAGAACTTATATTTTTCAAATAAGAATAAATTGTTCTTCACAGGTCTTACAGTTTCAGGTGCACTGTGTAATTCACTTAGTAGCACATTCATGTACCTCATAATCAATATGTGCACCAAACAAATATTATAAATAGCTCTGAAGAAAAGGCAGTTAACACAGCATACTTCCCCAACAAAAATACAATGATAATACATAAAAGTATCTGTTCTGTCCCAATGATATGTGTGTAGGTTGCTTATATTGTAGAGAGAGTGTGCATACTAAGTATTCTGCTGCTGTGACCACAATATCAAAGTTGACACTGATCATGTCAATCTGCTGCTGTGAAAATGGAAACACCAGCACTTCACAATTTGGGTGTATAAGGAGGAATAAGGAACTTCCATCAGTCACAAGTTGTGTTGAAGCAACTGAAATGTCTATCATTCTGCACCACAGTCTCACAATGGTGATGAAGATTCGCCCCCAACTGAGGTGAGCGTCTGCACATCTTCCATGGCCCATTCAGATGCTGATCAGGGTACTCCAAATTGCCTGAGGCTTGTTGAATCCAGAGAATTTCTTCTGGATGCAAGGCAGTTTCAGGCATTGTGTGGGGCAATTCTGATTCCAGCAACGTTTCCATTTATCAATGGTAATGAATTCAGTGTCTGTGGAGTCCTGATTGTGATGAGAGAGTATGAGAGAGCCTCAATCTCAATCTTTTCTGCTCTGCAGGGAATACATCGTTCAACATTGGGAGGTCAGTGTTATCAGCAGTACCATGCTCTTCCATTTGATTATCAGGAGCTGGGATGCGGCGCAAGATAGGTAACCAGTATGTGGGAGTAGATCTCACTGATCCACTAACAATGTGCATGGCCTTGTTAAGTTGTGCATCTATCTTTCTTATGTGTGGACTACGAAGCCAGACAGGTGCACAATGCTCTACTGCTAAATACACCAAACCTTGTGCTGGTACCCGAAAAGTGTCTGCTGACTATTCCCAATGAGTGCCACAGAGTTTATGGAGAATGTTGTTTCTGCTTTTGGGATTTGCAGATAGTCATGTCAAGCACTCATTAAAAGGAAGTGTCACATCTAATGTAACCCCAAGGTATTTTGGATGCATGTTGAGATGAAGTTTGTCTCACTTAAAACAGACATCAAGGGCGCTGTGTGCCAATCTACTGCACAAATGAAAACAGGAAATTTCTGTTTTATCTGAGTTTGGTTGTAACCTCCATTTACAGAAATATTGGTTTAAGATGTCTAGATCAGCAGTTAGGTTTTCTTCGACTGTTTCAAAGGATTTGTGTTAGCCAGCTATTGGTCAGTCATCCACATAGCAAAACTTTCTGAACTGTGTTGGAGGAATATCCGATAATGTAAATTGAACAAGAGAGCGTGTGTGTGTGTGTGTGTGTGTGTTTGAGGTTTACGGGCGCTAAACAGCGTGGTCATCAGCGCCCAAGCGCATAGAAACAGGAACACAGGCGGTGAAGGGACGAAGACGGACGCCGAACAAGGAGAACGGCTAAAAGACACAGGCCTGACGCAGTTCCAAATGCGCACATACTGAGGCAAAACAAGAGGAGAAGAAACACACTAAAAAAGGAAAGGAAACACAAGGAAAAGAGAACAGATACCGAAGTGAAACAAGGAGGTAATCGTGACTGGCGGACCTCTTACCTAAAAACTGGGTGAGCCAGTCACCCAGCAGCACATTAAAACCTTCTTCCTAAAATCCGAGGCAACAGATTGGACAGGACACAAAAACGTAAAACCTTAACCACAGTCGCTGCGTCGTCTTGCAAAATAGAGGGCAAATCCGGTGGCAAGGAAACCACCGCCCTCTGGTCAGAGAATAAAAGACAGTCAAGTAAAATGTGGCGGACAGTAATCTGGACGCCACAAGCACTGCAGATTGGGGGGTCCTCCCGCCGGAGTAAAAAACCATGCGTGAAGGGACTGTGTCCAATGCGGAGGCGAGTGAGGAGAACCTCATCCCGCCTGTATGACTGGTAGGACGTACGCCATGGTCGCGTAGTGGCCTTTACCAGACGCAGCTTATTGTCAGAAACTGCCAACCACTCCTCTTCCCATTGATGCATAACACGAAAATGCAAAAGGGAGGTTACAGCATGGAGGGGGACGGCACATTCAACAACGTGAGGGAGGGAACATGCATCTTTGGCAGCCACATCCGCCAGTTCGTTTCCCCTAATACCCACGTGCCCCGGCACCCAGCAGAAAGAAACCTCCTTCCCCTGCCGTTGCAGGTGGAGTAGGGCATCATGGATGTTCTGGACGACCGTATCCGCTGGGTACAAGTGTTGAATGGTCTGAAGGGCACTCAGGGAGTCAGAACAGATGAGGAACTTAATACTGGTAACACATCTCATCTGCTCCAATGCCCGCAATATTGCAAACAATTCGGCATCGAGGATGGTAAACACCGCAGGAAGCCGTAACTTGATGACTCGATCAGGGAAAACAACAGCACAACCAACAGTGTCCCCCTGTTTAGAGCCATCTGTGAATACAGGTACATGGTCCGGATGCTGGTTTAAAATATCGTAAAATAAGGAGGTAAAAACAAACGCCGGAGTGCAGTTCCTCCGGTTCTCCGACAAGTCTAAAAGGATGCTGGGCCTCTGGAGCAACCAGGGAGGCAGGCGAGTAAAACCTTGTCGTTGGGGGGCCACACGCTCCACACCAAGGGACTCAAGCAAATGCTTGGCACGAATCCCAAATGGTTTTGTTGCCCTGGGACGACTGGAAAAGAGACGTTCCATAGGCGGTCGGGCAACGGTAGGGTACGCAGGGGAGGTAGGACAGGCAAGGAAATGACACACCCGTCGCACCATGAGGAGTTTCCGCCGGATGGCGAGCGGCGGTTCCCCTGCCTCAGCACACAGGCTGGGGATGGGACTGGTACGGAAGGCACCAGTGGCCAGCCTGATACCCTCATGGTGTACTGCGTCAAGGATCTTCAGATACGAAGGCCTTGCTGACCCATACACGGTGCAAGCATAGTCAAGACGCGATCGGACGAAAGCCCTATAAAACTGCAGCAGACGCGCCCGATCTGCTCCCCAGGACCGATGGCTCAGACACTTCAAAATATTCAGTGCCTTCAGGGCCCGCACCTTGAGGTCTTTAAGGTGAGGCAACCACGACAACTTGGAATCAAAAGTGAGGCCCAGGAACCTCACAGTGTCTCTAAAAGGAAGAACAGTGTCCCTCAGACGCAATTCAGGGGAGGTAAAAAGACGCCGAGAACGATTAAAATGAACACACACAGATTTCTCTGCAGAAAAGGTAAAACCCGTCTTTGCAGTCCATGCCTCTAAGCGCTTTATCGTAAGCTGTAACTGCCGACTAGCACTGACAAGACTGGAGGAAGAACAGAAAACAGCAAAATCGTCCACAAACAAGGAGCATTGGGCAGGACTCCGGATAGTGGACGTGATACTGTTAATAGCAACGGCAAAGAGGGTGACACTTAAAACGCTGCCCTGAGGAACACCATTCTCCTGCACGTACAAATCCGATAGCACATTACCAACCCGATACCGAAAGAGGCGGTGAGAAAGAAAGGACCGAATGAAGATGGGGAGACGGCCACGAAAGCCCCACTCATGGAGTTGATTGAGGATAAGGCGGCGCCAAGTAGTGTCATACGCCTTATTAATGTCAAAGAAGACCCTTAGACAATGCTGGTTATGTAGAAAGGCCTGCTGGATGGCGGCCTCAAGCAGGGTCAAGTTGTCTATAGTGGAACGACATCTCCGAAAGCCACACTGAGAGGGGCTAAGGAGCTGCCTGGTCTCGAGCAGCCAAACCAGGCGGCGGTTGACCATGCGTTCCAACGTCTTCCCAACACAGCTCGTCAAGGCAATACTCCGATAACTACTGGGATGCGTTCGGTCCTTTCCTGGTTTGAGGAGGGGAATCAAAATTGCCTCCCTCCACGAGTCAGGGTACGTGCCAGATAACCATATCATATTGAAACAGTTCAGGAGAACTTCCTTGGATGGCAGCGACAGGTGCCGCAGCATGCTGTACCGGATTTGATCATGACCAGGCGCAGTATCATGAGCCACAGACAGCGCAGAATCCAGTTCCCACATTGTGAAGGGGCAGTTATAGGGTTCAGAATTTAGAGACCGGAAGTCCAAGTGACCCCTTTCGACGGCAGTGCGGTAGCGGCAGAAATCTGGATCACAGTTAATAGTGGCGGTAGATTCCGCAAAATGCATGGCCAGTGTCTGGGCAATGTCTCTCGGCGCCGTGAGGAGACATCCCTGATGCAGCAATGCCGTGACAGGTAGCTGGCTGAGTTTCCCGGAAATCCTCCTGATGGCTTCCCATACTTTCGTAGAACTAGTGGAACGAGAGATGGAATTCAAGAACGATTGCCATGACCGTTGTTTGCTCTCTTTAATCACTCGCCGCGCTCTGGCCCTTGCCACCCGAAAGGCCGCAAGATTGTCAGCTGAGGGACGGCACTTGAAGCGGCGCAGTGCTGCACGGCGGGCGCGGATGGCTGAGTGGCACTCAGTGGTCCACCAAGGGACAGGACGCCTCTTGGGATGACCGGATGATCGTGGGATTGACAATTCAGCAGCATGAGAGATCACGGCTGCAACATGGTCTACCCATTCGTGGACGCTGGCACGGTGTTCCAAAACAGCCAGTTGGCTGAAAAGTGTCCAGTCAGCTCTGCAAAGGTGCCACCGGGGCGGCACTGGTAATGCCACAGCCTCATCCAGGAGGCGAATCCAGAGGGGGAAGTGGTCACTAGAATGGAGGTCAGCTGCAGCCTCCCACAGAGCAGAATCCGCGAGTGCTGGAGAGCAAAAGGAAAGGTCAATAGCCAATGACGATCCGGAAGCAGTACAGAAATGAGTGGGAGCACCAGAGTTGAGGAGGCACAGTTCTTCAGACATCATGACGCTTTCCAGAATGCGACCCCTGGGTACAAGTAGTCGGAGAGCCCCATAAGACATTATGAGCGTTGAAGTCCCCCAGAAGAAGAAATGGGCGAGGGAGTTGGCTAATAAGGTCCGTGAGAGCCTCAGAGTCTATCGCATCCGGAGGTGGTAAATAAACAGAACAGACTGTGAGCCTCCGACCCACAAGAATGTCAACTGCAACTGCTTGCAAGTCGGTGACGAGAGGGAGCTCAGATGAGGGGTGCACATCACGGACAAAAACCGCAACACCACCCTTTGCCCTTTGCCCCGTCAGATCATCTTTTCGATATGCGGTATAGCCGCGTAAAGAAGGAGAATCAGTGGCCCGAAAATGTGTCTCTTGGATACATAAGCACAAGGGGCACTCTCGTATAAGGAGTTGTAATTCGGCCACATGCGTCCTGAAACCATTCAGGTTCCACTGTAATATGGGAGCCAGTGATCAGGGTGGCTGAACTTTCACCCTGCCTCTGTGCTTTGGAGGAGAGACCGTACTGTCCGGAGATTTATTCCTGGGGCGAGAAGATCACCCCCGGTCGACATCAATGTCCATAAGATCCGATGACGACCCACGGGAGATGTCAGACAGTACGATGGCATCATCATCGGACCGACGCTGACTAGTCTCCTCAGGTGGCAGAACCTTCATCTTCTGAGGCTTTGTCTTGGGGGGCTTGGAATGCAGAGCCTTGTCAACAGTTGGAGGTTGACTCGCCTGGGCAGAAGGCGCCATATGGGGGGACGCTGGAAGTACCTCAATGTCAGCAACCACGGACTTGTCCGATGTAGCGGGGAGAGCCGCAGATTGCAAAACAACCGCAGCAGCACAAGTGCACTGGCAAGCGCAGGTTTTAGTGCTAACACTAGCAACCTCCGTTTGTGTAGCAACAGTGGCCAGTTGTACCGGTTTTTTGAGAGCGGAAGCGAAAGATGTTGAAAACACAGGAGGTTGCATGGCCTTAAAGATCTTCTTGGCCTCACCATAGGGGATGCGCTTAGATGTTTTAATCTCCTGTACCTTCCGCTCTTCGAGATAGATGGGGCAGATCCGGCTCCAGACAGGGTGACTCCCAGAGCAATTCACGCACTTCACAGGCTATGAACAATCGGCTCCGTCATGGGCAGGCTGACCACATTTACCACACGTGGCTATCCCATTGCACCCCAACGTAGTATGCCCAAAGCGCTGACATTTAAAACAGCGCATTGGGTTGGGGAAATATGGCCGTACGGACAAACGTAAGAACCCCGCTTTAACATGCTCCGGGAGTCTCGGGCAACTGAATGTGAGAATAAACGAGTCAGATTTGACGAGGTCCCCATTGACTCGTTTCATAATGTGCTGCACGTCAACAATTCCTTCGTCAGCCCACTCAGATTTTAGCACGTCTATGGGGATATCCACCAAGTCCCTGCACGTCACAACACCCTTACTATAGTTCAAAGTGGAGTGGAGCTCGGTCTCGACAGCGTACTCTCCTAGACAATTTGCTTTCCGAAGGGCAGCGACTTGACGGGAACTAGAAGTTTCAACTAACAGAGTCCCATTGCGCAGTCGCTTTACAGATTTCAGTGTTCCTGCAATTCCCTCAAGACCCTTGTGGATGTAAAAGGGAGAAACCCTCTCAAAGCTACCCTCCTTCCTTTTAATAATCAAAAACACATTCTGATTATCAGCATGTGCTCCGTTACTACATTCTGTTAAACCTCTAGCAACACCAGGCGCTGATGGACTCGCAGCGCGTAGCCGCTTTTTCGATTGGGTGTGCTTTCCTACCAGCGGCCCACCCAAGCCACTGGTAGGGGGAAATGTAGAGGTCGAAGGGTCCATTGTGGTCCCACGAGCAGCTAGGGAACTAAAAGTCCGCTCAGACAGAGCCCCGCGTGCCTGAGTAAGCCTTATACAACTGGGGTGCGGCAGGTGCCCCAGAGGTTGCCCGCTTGCGACTGTTCCACCCCAACAGCCATGCATCTTCTAGGCGCGGAGCACACCGAAAGATTGAGGGGTTTTTATAGAGGTTGGCCTTCCTCGCAATCCAGGCGGTCAAGCCAAGATTACCATTCCCCGCAGCACACAACATTTCACCGCCGCGCCGTACAGTGGTCGCTGAAGCATGTCCGGGGGTTACGGTGACAGGACACTGGCGGCGCAGACCAGTCCCCAGCTCAGGACCCCGGGGTCGCCAAGCCCGTACTCAGCAAGTGAATGCTGAGCCCCTGGGGGCTTAAACAAGAGAGGAGCAAGGACAGTTTCCCATGGTAAGACATTATTCAATGCTCTTTGACAGCTAGTGTCTCTTCCTGTAGTTACTGTAAATGTCCTTCCAGCTAAGTTTTGTTGTCTGTCTGCATAATTCAAATAATAATAATTTATAAAGCAGTCCATGTCTCCAGACTGTGTCATATGCTGCACTCAGATCAACAAAAGGAACTGATGTTTTCTACTTTGTTTGGTATGCTACTTCAATAACTCTCGTTAAAGATAAGACCTGGTCAGCGCAGCTCCGTCCTGGTTGGAATCCAGTTTGCTCTTAGGTAGGTTCTGAAAGCTCGCTGGACTAATCTGTTCGTACAGAATTCTTTCAAGGAACTTACATATAGTGCTCAATAATGCAACAGGGCGATAGTTCTTAGGCTGGTCTGATGCCTTGCAGGGCTTTAGTATTGCTATGATTTTTGACTGCTTCAGTTTTTGTAGGATTGAACCAGATATCATAATGTCAGGGAAGAAATCCATCAGCCATCTTTTTGTGTAGTTCCCACTGATCAGAATAAATTCTAGGTGGATTCCATCATTATCAGTACCTTTCCAGGATTTACAGTTTTAAGAGCAACAGAGATTTCAGGTATAGAGAAATTTCTTGAAAACTCAGATTGTTCATTGCTGTTTATTTTGAGCAAAGGAAGTTTGAATCTGATGTATTTTGTATGAGTTTTAAGCCTTGATGTTCTTGCTGTGTACAGTAAATGTGACATAAATCTATTAGCTGATGTATGGGTGTTGTAGTTTACTTTAATTTTGTTTCCATCCAACTTTCTTAGTAATGACCATGCTTCTCTACTTTATGTTTGAAAACTGAGTGATTCAACAGTATATGTCTACCTAGTATATCTTGCTGTAAAATAAATAAATAAAATCCACAGAACAGTTGTTGGTTTCACCAGTTCACAACCAAATTGATATCTTTTAAACCTAACCTAGAGTGCTGATTCTGTTGCAAAACAGTTTGTTGCCATAACCTACATTTCAAACAAATATTAAAAATCTGTCAAGGCTACTGTGCCCATATTTTAAGGAAACCACAAATAATCTGTGAAGAAAACTGAATAGTTCAATATTAGCACTTAAAATAAGGTGCCTCTTGTCTCACCTCTCACTGGTAACTTAAAACTATCCACCCACTGGCTGTGCAAAACTGATTCATTAGCAACCCATGTGCCACAGAGGTAAAGCACCATGGCTGACACTGACCCGTTTCTAGACTTTTACTATGAGGCCATTATCATAACCACTGAGGCAACTCAGACAGTTTATAATCTGATTGAAACTAGTTGTCACTTTACTGCACAGCTTCCATCACCTATACACCAATGAGAGCTGTGCTTGCAGTGGCACTGTCAGCTCCCATTGTGTTTCAACTTCTGCTGAGTTTTGCTACCCCACATATTGTGCCAGCCAGTCCTCAATGAGGCATCATAGTGAGAGATTTAGGTGACTCTTGCCTTGTGATGTGTAATGTAAGTAATGAAAAGAGAGGCATATCACAGTTTCACAGCAGACATGTCATGATTATGTACAGTCAGTTGCATGAATTCACGTGTTACTCAAGGGAATATTTTGAGAGTGGGAGGGATACAGGAGCGTCTTCTGCTCCGTAGGATAAAGTGATGGTACAAACTGTAGCTGTCTACTACAAATCAATGAATGCTCAGTGATAAGAATCTGTAAGGAGAAAGTCACAAAGAATCAGGGGAAACATCTAAATTGGTGTCTCATGGAAAGAAGACACATATTGAGAAGAAAGTTACAAGAAGATGTGATTTGTTGGCAGATATATGCATATTATTAAAAAAAAAGGAGTAACCAATACTCAAAAAGGTACAAGCTACCTTCGTAGCAGGGGACAACCTGATGATGCCTCTTTCTTAGGGCATTAGTAGGGACAAATGCTGACAATATCATTTGGCTTAATGAAACATGGGTGACTGCAGGACACAGTTTATAAAAAAAAAAAAAAAAAAAAAAATGTTGGGCAGACAATACCATCAGTGGTAGTATGGCAGGTCAGATTGGTACAAGAAAAACAATAATAGTAGTACATGATGAAATTGCAAAAGATTCCTTTACTAACTGTCTGCTGTTATTCAGATCAAACAAGACCTCTGCCTAAGACGAAGTGATGAATCACAACCTTTTGTGAAATGATCTGAAGAATTTGTGCTTGTAAACTTAATGAAAAACTCTATAAATATTACTGATAATGCTACATATCATTTGGTTATAGAATATAAGGTACCCAAAAAGACAACGAAGAACAATAAACATTGTTTGCTGGCTAGTGAAACATAAAATACAGTTTAACAGGAACTTGACAAGGGCAGAACTGTTAGAACTTGTGTCAAAACATATGCCAAAGAACCCTGTTTACACTGTGGGTGAAATAGCAAAATAAAAACACAAACATAAACTGCTCAGGTTGTCTCCTCACCATTCCCATTTCAAAGCAATACCAAACAGATTTGGGCTCATGTTAAACATCATATTGCTACAGAAAATTAAAAAAAAATATATGTTGACTGAAGGGGAATGCTTTTTGAAGAACGCAGTTAAAAAACTGACACCAGAAGACTGGCAAAAGATAGTGAACCACGTGAAATGAGCGATACAGAAAGCAAGGAATAATGAAGCAGTGTTACAACATGCATCAAAGACTTGATAATATCTGTCACTACGAGCAGTGACACCAGTAGTGCCACTGACTCTGAATTAAGGGCTGTTTTCCCATTGTTGGATTAGTGTACAGTGCTCTTTAATTAACCTCTTACTTCCATTACATCCTGTGCTCATGAAATAATTTTGATCAATTTCTCTTTTCTGTTCTGAGACAAGGAATAGTGTTCAGGCAGCTTCCACCATCTCCTTTTGGCAAGTCAGATTGCTTTTTAAATATATTTCATTTTTTGTAGACACTGAGAAGTTATTTCATGTGTATAATAACTTTCAAGGCATGCAACCATAAGAAGGAAACTTTTCCAGATATGAAAATTTCCATTATTTCAATAACCAACATAACAGCAGCCCAAAATTAAAATTTAGAAAAGATTTTTGATGTAGAGATACTGCTGCCAAATGAGAGCAATAATACACATAAATTTCTGAATTTTGACTTTTTTTGTGAGATAAGAGACTTTAAACTTCATATTTGTTACAAGTTAAGTATTGACACAACAGCATAAAAACCCTGCTTTCAGAAGCTTGTGTACAAGAAATGTAATGCAATATGAAAAATTTAAATGATTCATAGCTGAGTGAGATATTTTGGTAATGAACAAACAAAAGTGCTGCTGTGAGATCAATAGTTTTCAACATACGAGTGGGGAAAATTTCATATGTTTCAAAAAAATTAACATAACTCTTGTCTTAACTAAAATTAAGAACACATTTTTGACAGGTTTAGGGACACTGCAGAATTTATATTTTATGTGAATTTGAGTATTTCTACTTGACTTTTCTGAATAATTCTCAATATTGTCATTATTCCATCCTAGATTTTCCACTGTTTGATTTTGCCAACTAGTTTAAATTACATTACAGATACAGAATTATACTTATACCAAGATACTGTTCTCTCCCAATATTAATTTCATGCATGAAATTACTTGTCAGAGAAGCCAGACAGCATGAAAAACAGAAGAAAACAAAGTGAATAGACATTACATAAAAATAGTCAACATACAGACCATTTAATCAGACAAATCCATCAACATATTAGTCATATGATGTTTTAGCAGTGGCCACTCTACAAATTAATCATAGTGTGTGAATGGAAGCAGAGTGTGGTTGGTATATGACCAGGATGCTACGTACAGTCTGCAGAGCCTGTATAGAACACATCAGAATTACTACTTAACTACGTGCCTAATGTTTACTACACAATTAAAGACATGTATGGTACTGAATGAGAACAAATCTATGGGAGTAATGTATTGATGTCACAAATTTATAAGCATGCAAAATGTATCCTGATTTTTCAGTTATGTTCTGCAATGGTGTGGACAAGCAGTTCCCCTTCCCTCAGTAATCACGGCATTTCTCTCAATAAACACCCACAGTCACTGCTCACTAACAAAGACATCATTTGGAAATGCAAAGACAGTAACATGAAAATACATTTGGTAACAAAGACACTTTATATTGAACTAAAAGAAAACTGTTCGATAGTAAGATTATTCAATTGAAAATTGGTGTATTTTTGTATATGTCTCCTAGTAAAAGTTCGAAATCTCTACATTGTATGAAATTTCAAACTTTTACCACACCGTGATGGTCAGTCTTAGGTTTCACCAATTAATTCTAGGATTTACCAATCATCTTACTTTTACAGTAACATATATTCAGATTACTTTACTTTCAATTATGGCTTTCCACCTAATATCATGTGGCACTTCAAAGTTAAGTAGCATACAAAAGTATTGAGATTCAATGTTTAGCTCAAATTTACATCAAAGAGAACAGTAATCCACACAGAACATTCTGACATTGCCTATCCAAAGGTTCTATATCATAATACAGCAAGCTATGGAATTTAACTATGATGCTCCTCTACTATCATTGTTAGTCACTAGAGTACTTCTTAATCATCCAAACTCATCTACTATCAATATTTCTTTCATCAAAAATGAATATATTTTACTTGTTAGTAGTAACTGTTCTATCCATTCATTGTTACTATAATTTATGTTTGCATTCAATTCCTCCATGATCCCCTATTCAGTGCTAACATTGGTGCCTCTTTTGATGTTAAGCCTATTACTTCAAAATCATTCTTAACCGAATCCAGGTACCTTCTCCTTGGTCTACTCCGACTCCTCCTACCCTCTATTGCTAAACCCATGAGTCTCTTGGGTAACCTTGCTTCTCCCATGCGTGTAACATGACCCCACCATCTAAGCCTGTTCGCCCTGACAGCTACATGTATAGAGTTCATTCCCAGTTTTTCTTTGATTTCCTCATTGTGGAAACCCTCCTGCCATTGTGCCCATCTATTATTATCTGCAATCACCCTAGCTACTTTCATATCCGTAATCTCAACCTTATTGATAAGGTAACATGAATCCACCCAGCTTTCACTCCCATACAACAAAGTTGGTTGAAAGATTGAACGGTGCACAGATAACTTAGTCTTGGTACTGACTTCCTTCTTGCAGAAGAGAGCAGATTGTAGCTGAGTGCTCACTGCATTAGCTTTGCTACACCTCGCTTCCAGTTCTTTCACTATGTTGCCATCCTGTGAGAATATGCATCCTAAGTACTTGAAACCATCCACCTGTTCTAACTTTGTTCCACCTATTTGGCACTCAATCAGTTTATATCTCTTTCCCACTGACATTACTTTTGTTTTGGAGATGCTAATCTTCATACCATAGTCCTTACATTTCTGATCTAGCTCTGAAATATTACTTTGCAAACTTCCAATTGAATCTGCCATCACAACTAAGTCATCTGCATATGCGAGACTCCTTATTGTGTGTTCACATATCTTAATCTCACCCAGGCAGTCTATTGTTTTCAACATATGATCCATAAATAATATGAACAACAGTGGAGACAGGTTGCAGCCTTTTCTAGATCTATAAAGCATAGATACAATTCCTGTTCCACGAATTCTCCATTATTTGCCGTAAGCTAAAGATCTGGTCCTGACAACCTCTAAGAGGCTAAACCCAAACTGATTTTCATCCAATTTGTCCTCAGCCAATACTCACACTTTCCTTTCAACAATACCTGAGAAGATTTTACCCACAACACTGATTAAAAAGATATCTCTGTAGTTGTTACAATCTTTTCTGTTTCTATGTTTAAAGATTGGTGTGATTACTGCTTTCGTCCAGTCTGATGGAACCTGTCCTGACTACCACGCCATTTCAATTATCCTGTGTGGCCATTTAAGACCTGACATTCCACTGTATTTGATGAGTTCTGACTTAATTTCATCCACCCCACCCACTTTATTGCACTGCAATCTATTGACCATTTTCTCCGCTTCCTCAAATGTGATCCTATTTCCATCATCATTCCTATCCCATTGTACATCGAAATCTGAAACATTACTGATCGTATTTTCACCTACATTGAGCAACTCTTCAAGATAGTCCCTCCATCTGCCCAAGGCATCAACAGGATTCACCAGCAGTTTTCCTGACCTGTCCTAAATACTTGTCATTTTCTTCTTACTTCCATTTCGAAGACTGCTAATTACACTCCAGAATGGTTTTCCAGCAGCTTGACCCAAAGTCTCCAACCTGTTTCCAAAGTCTTCCCAATATTTCTTCTTGGATGCTGCAATTATCTGTTTGGCTTTGCTTCTTCCTTCAACATAACTTTCTCTGTCTACCTGGGTTCTAGTATGTAGCCATTTTTGATACGCCTTCTTTTTCCTTTTACAGGCTGCCTTGACTGTGTCATTCCACCAAGTTGTTTGCTTCATCCTACCTTTACACAATACTGTTCCAAGACATTCTTTAGCCACTTCTAGTACTGTGTCCCTGTACTTTGTCCATTCCTTTTCCAATGACTGTAATTGACTACATTCAACTAACTGGTACCTTTCTGAGATCACTGTTATGTACTTGTGCCTGATTTCCTTATCCTGAGTTTCTCCACTCTTATCCTCCTACATATGGATCTGACCTCCTGCACTTTCGGCCTCACAATACCAATTTCACTGCAGATTAAATAGTGATCAGTGTCATCAAAGAATCCCCTGAATACACGTGTGTCCCTCACAGCCTTCCTGAATATCTGATCTGTTATTATATAGTCAATGACAGATCTGGTTCCCCTGCCTTCCCAAGTATACCTGTGAATGTTCTTATGTTTAAAAAAAGGAGTTTGTGATTACTAAGCCCATACTGGCACAAAAATCCAAGAGTTGTTTCCCGTTCCTGTTGGCCTCCATATCCTCTCCAAATTTACCCATAACCTTTTCATACCCTTCTGTTCGATTTCCAGTCCTGGCATTAAAATCACCCATGGGCAGAACACTGTCCTCTTCCTTTACTCTAACAACTACATCACTGAGTGCGTCATAAAAACTATCCATCTTATCTTGATCTGTCCCTTCACAATGTGAATATACTGACACAATCCTAATTTTCTTGCTAGACACTGTCAAATCTATCCACATCAGTCGTTCATTTACATACCTTATTGCAACTAAGCTGGGTTCCATTTCTTTCTGGATGTAAAGCCCTACATCCCATTGTGCTATTCCTGCTTTGACTCCTGACAGGTACACCTTGTATTCCCCCATTTCCTCTTCTTTCTCACCCCTTACCTGAATGTCACTAACAGCTAAAATGTCCAACCCCATCTTACTTGCAGCCTCTGCCGGCTCTACCTTCTTCCCAGAGTAGCCCCCACTGATATTAATAGCTCCCCATCTCATTATCGTCTATCGTTTGCCGAGTCGTATCTTAGGAGTCCCTGGTTTGTCAATTAGAGGTGGGACTCCGTCACCTCCAAAGGTCCAAGGCATTTTGCTCTGATTGTTGCCAGCATCATATTTAAAGTACCAGGGAATCAGGTTGCTAGCCTTACTTGCCCCAGGTCCCATTGAGTTTTACCCCTAATGGTTGAGGGGCAAACCGATGGATTTGGTAGTCTTTGCCATCTGAGCACAAAGGTGACCACGACTCAGAATATGTCCAAGATGCCCAGCCTTATTCCAAAGTAACTGGTATCCTGACTGTCAGGACCCCTTAATTGGCCACTCATACGTTGCCCGTGATTCATGAACTAGACATGACAACAGGAACCCACACTATGAACCACTATCGTAAAATGACAAAACAAACTGAAACGAAGTAATACCTTAATTTCTGGGACAAAACCTGACTCCAGCTACCTGGGGCTGCACAAAGGTCAACAACTCTTTGTACACCTGCAACAGAAAACATCATATTTATAGAAAAGTCATAGGAAGTTACTTTGCGTTGCGACCAATGTGGTGCACTTTATGACAGAGATCAACAAACCAATTTTGGATATTTGCTCACATAATATAGATCTTAAATTCAACATAAATAATTTGGCCCCTCCATATCTAATTGCAGAGTATCACAGAAGTATGGTTTTGTTAGTGAGGTACACAGTACAGTGGCACAAAGTTTGAGTGGCATTTTGGATAAACAGCACCCATCATTAAAATTAAACTGCACCTCAATTCAACACAGTTTGAAAGAAACATAGTAAATGAGGAATATAATAAATGTTCGATTTGTGTGTTTGGGCTATTTTTGTTTCGTGGACTGATTTGGATGCTAATTGGATTGTATGTGGTAATTTAGTTGACAGAATTGGCAGGCCACACCACAATTTTGGAGCAGTCACTCTGGATGATACCTCTCTTGTTCAGAGCTACCAGTTGTATCACAGAATTCTGGACAGACCCTACAGCACCATTATTTATACAATACATGTCTATGTACTGAAAATGTTCTGGCTCTTTAGATATAAACAATGAATAACAAAACTCAGATTAAGTCTAAATCAGGGCAAGTAGTACCCAGAACCCCTTTCTGCTGGTAACATGTCAGTTTCACTTAGACACATATAAGAAATGAAAAAATGTACTTCAAGTACTTTTTTTCCATGGTGCCCTTAAAGTTACATCATCATCTTTTGTATTAGTAGTAGGGAGGAGCAGCAGGCTGAAATTCAAGAGTATACCCGAAAAGGAGTAGGGCCTACATAAATGTTTTAAAACTGAAAATTAAGACAGAAAGAGATGAAGTGTAAACTCTTCAAGACAGTGATGAGCTGCCAAAGTAAAAGCTTCAAGAAGTACAGGGAAAGAGAGGGGAAGACACCACAGATGTCTCAGGAATTGCTCATGTTTATGTATGAAAGGAAAAAAATAACAGTTCTAAAAATGAGGTAGGAAGAGAGCAGATAGGTTACTTAGGAATGAAATTAACAGGAAGTGAAAAAAGGTTAAATAAAAATGAATGCCATAAATACATAAAGATACTTTAGTTGGAAACATACAATTGTAGGAGAAATAGATGTGGTGTATAGAAACATTTGAAACTCAGAAAAGTAAAATTTAAAGATTAATCTCTGAGAAGCATATAGAAAACCTCTACTAAATGCGGAAGACACAGCAGACAGATGCCCCTGTACAGCACATGGAATCACCAACACTGTTTCTTTGCTGAAGTTTCTGAGCCCCAGATCACCGGACACATTTGTTGTCAGTTAGCAGAAGGCTGGAGCGCTACATAACCAAGTGAAATTCACACCACAGTTGACTGAAGCTGAAGGTCACATATTAGCTCCCATAATTCTACAAATGAAATTTATTTATACTTCTGGGATACTTCTTACAATTATATGCAGAAAACATAAATGACATGAATGAAAAGTAATGCTCATAAACACTTCTCATGATTTAGTGTTTGAATGGAGGCCATATTGCAATAAAAGATTTCTGAGAAAATGTTGCTTTATGCGGTTGCGTAGTTTACACATACGTCACCCGTCACGCTCTCTGTTCTGCAGCTCATTTGATATGGATTATGGGGTAAAAAAGGCTCCACATACAGATACAACACTAGAAAGCTATCAAATTATTTTCAACTTATTTGAATTTAATCAGTTAGTTTACTGACAAATGATTAACACATATTGTACCAATGCAACTGTAATAAATGTCTGAAGCCTGCTGGTTTTGAGTTCTAAGCCCTATAGAAAATTCGATTACAGCTGTCTCAGTAATTTGTTTTCGGCTTTGTTCTTTATAGTTGTTCACCCCTTGCCAATACCTGCCCATTTCCCCTTATTAGACACTAGCAACCGTTAAAATAAATTTATCCGAATACAAGAAATCACCTGTCAGTAGCAGTGCCACACAACTGTGGATGGCCCAGCTATACAGGCACCCACTGCTGTTCTGCTCTTTTTATTTCCCCCTCCCATCTTACTGTTCTCACCTGATGTTAAAATGAACATGTACAACAAAACTCACTGATCTTAATGTGTCAAATAAAAATTTAACTGGTGAATAGTAGGTGTAGAAGGCTCATTGTAACTGCTAATCAAGTAAATGATTTGAGCAAAGTAAACACTACCAAGGTACCATTGGGTGTCATGTCTTGATACTATGGACAAAATCCTCTACTTTGTATAGTGGATGTATAAGGCATAGCTGAATTATAATGACAATATATTTTTAACATTGAGACACTAAATAAGACTCAGAAAGAGTTTGAACTTCTTTTGCAAATATTTCTGTAACCATTCACAACCACACCCACATTTTCATCTGATTACTTTATTTGTAAATGAATGTCATTTCATCTGTATACTGAACAACTTCATCTATCTTCAAAAAAAAGAAAAAAATTAACAGTTACCTCCTTATATAAGTTTGAATAAAGTTTTATGAAACATGTCTTTGAATGTAGTTCTGCAACTATAATATAAATTGCATTTGGGAAGATGATTTAAAATAAAAAGTCTGTTTTCATATTCTTCAACATCCAGCCAGTGAAATTATTCAGTTGCAGATTTCATGTAGTTAAGGATCTTAAACTTTACGTTTCTGTTATAAATAAACCTTACAGAACAGGACACATATGAGTTTTAAAAAGTCTCAATGTTACTTCACTCAAAAGTTAGAGCTCTGAAGCCAGCTGAAAAATCACACAAATTACCAGTTAAGTACCTTTTATGGAGAATAAATAACTCTCTCTTCTCTTGAAGCTCATCCCCACAAGTGTCTCCCTATGTCTCCAACAATTGTAACTGAGGGCATATTTATGTGCTAAGCAGCCAGCAAAATGCACTGCTGAACATCGTTCAGAAGAAAGGCCTTTCTGAGAGGAAACCAGATATTCTTCACCTTCAATGCTAGTGTCTTGTCCATCTGCAGAGCAACTATGTGTATAAGGGATTTCCATGTTTTCAGAACCCGTCAACTACTGAGATTCATAACTCGCATTTTCCAACTCAATATTGCTCAGTAACAGCATCTTATCAGTGTTATTCTCACACTTTAAAGCTCAGGTTTCATTAGTGAATTCACGAAGCTGGTTTGAACAAGCACCTTAGTGTTCTTGCAGTTGCATTCCAGTTGTGGCCACCTTTCTAATGTAGCATTGAAAATAAATTCTCTAGGCCATCCTCATTTAACCTGCTAGTCAGTAAAAACATAATGCTGACAGTTTGTTCTTCTACAGAAAACTGGGCAATACCATTAATGGGCTGTAACAATCCTGTAATACATGATGGTGTCAGTTTACCTGTCTTATCAATTTTATGTACAGTACCTACAACTTCTTTTGCTCTTTCTATTGCTGCCATTACTTTTGGGCTTTGTTCTGATATAGCAAATCTATATGAATTAGAGGAAAATGCCATCTTGCTATTAAAAACTTCAAACACATTGTTATTAAATTACATAAAATACTAAGTTTTCAGCTGTATCACTGTGCATGACATTGTTTCTATACATGTTCTGACAGCTGCACAACAGAGTAGTGGGGGAACTAAACTGTCATTTTCACATTCATTTTGGGGAATAAATCAGGTTGTAAATGACTGTCAGTGAGTTTTTATATATCCCAATTTTTTTTATTTTTTTTTAAATATCGTATGTCAGCCTAATATCTCCAAATGAAACAACAGCATTGTTGGAAGTGAAGTTACCACAAAGCAGATTATTTTTTATGCTTTTGAATAAATATGGAACATTATAAACAGCAAACACTAGCTGTCCGTTAAACTGACATAAGGTCTTTCTGGCATAACCTGTAAATGCTTGAGCATGCTTAGATTACTAGCTCCTTCATCACAAATGACCAATTTTGATTCCTACTTTGCATTTTCCAGTAAAATAATTTGCTCCTATAACGATTACTAGCTCCTTCATTGCAAATGACAGATTTTGATTCCTACTTTGAATTTTTCCAGTAGATTAATTAGCTCCTGTAAGAGCCCCAACAAACCCACAGTTTTCTCCTGAATTAGACAAAAAGTATGAAACTGGCAGTTTCCAGTTACTTTAGATACCTATAACCACAAAAACAAGTGCATACTTTGCAGGAGGTGGTTTCCTTCTCCTATCATCAAAATCCCGTATTCATATCTTTCGTGTATTCCAGTTGGGACATTATTGACATCTCATCAAAAGACACTACAGATGCCCTTTCTCAAGTGGTCTGTGCCTCGGGCTGCTTGCTAAGTTGACTAAAAAGGTTTTTGTTAAAGCCTGGTAGAAACTTTGTGTCACCAATCCACTGTCTAATTGTAGATAGCCCAGATAAAACTGCTGTTATCTGAAATCTTTACTAACAACCATTACACAAACAAAATTTCATCAGGTAATAACTACACACTGAATGATGACATGATTAGAGAAACATTAACACCACTATTAACCATCCAAGTACATAACTGAAAAGCGAATGCACAATGGCACAGAGCTGGTCTGCCTCAAGAACATTTGTGGAGATGCAAGTGGAGGAGGCCTTGCAGGCAGGGGCCTGAAGAATTTGTATTTGCCAGCTGGGATGCTGACTGCAAACGATGGTGGTGTGCTTGCTTTGCCCGGCCGCTGGTACTGGTTACAAACACTGCAGTGGCAGACCACAAATACGAGGTCTGGAACTTGAATAGTGGAAACTACTTATTTACAGCTCGTACAAAATAGATATGTGTTTCAAAGTTTTACTGACCCTCTAAGTAGTCACCAACATTGTGTATAACCTGTTGTCAGTGATTTGGAAGTCATAGGACAGTGACACTTGTGTTGACAGTTTGAGTACCGTGGTCTGTTGTCCAACAAATTTGTAGCAGTTCTGAAGCGAATGCCGTGAAGTGTTTCCTTCAGTTTAGAAATTGAGTTGAACTTACAAGGGCTTAAGTCAGGGAAGTGCAGTAGGTGGTACAGCACTCAGCAGTCCCATCAGTCAAACAAATCAGTAACCGCTAGCACTGTACATGCTTGAGCATTGCCCTGCAAAATGGTGGTCAGGTCCTGCAGAAAGTGTCATCACTTTTGTCTCTAAGCTGGTCGTAGGTTGGGTTCCAAAAATGAACAGCATAGAGACAGAAGTTATGAGACTTTCTGCAAGATCTGACCATCATTTTGCAGGACAGTGCCCAAGCATGTACAGTGCAAGCTGTTACTGATTTGTTTTACTGATGGGGCTGCTAAGTGTTATACCACCTATTGTACTCCCCTGACTTAAGCCCTTGTAAGTTCAACTCAATTTCTAATCTGAAGGAAACACTTCACAGCATTCGCTTCAGAATTGCTACAAATTCATTGGGAAATAGATCACGCCACTCAAACTGTCAACACAACTGGCACTGCCAAGAGTATCCTACAACTTCCACATCGCCGGCAACGGGTTATACACAATGTTTGTGAGTACTTTGAAGGTCAGTAAACTTTGAATCATGAATCTATTTTGTACGAGCTGTAAATAAATAGTTGCCACTATTAAAGTTCCAACCCTCGTACAATACCCAATTTTCGCAAAATTTTATATGCTTCTGGAGATTTGTAAAATGACATTAGACAGAGATTTTTCTCCACTGAAGACCACTGATGATTTTTGCTCTTGCACTGCATTTCAGCCAGTGCCCTGGACTAATATGCAGGAAACAGAAACAGTTGAACATATGGGCATTATTATTTGAGCTTCTTCAGTGCAACTGTCTATCCTTAATTTCTGACAAGTGGAAAGATTTGTTTTTTAAAGATCTGTTCTTAGTATGAATTTTCTGTATCAGTTTTTGCTTCCTTGGAGTATCATCCTGGTGCTCCATACAGAGTTTTCTTTTAACTTGTCTCGCATGTATTTTTGTGATTTCTTACAGATCTGGAAATGCTTTACCCTTCTGAGGTGTTACATTAGTTTCTTCCAGAAGGTGACTAACAGCACTATATGTTCTTCTTGCTGTGCTCACTTTCAGTTTAGGTGATGGCATATAAATCTTATCACTAGACCCTTCAAATACTACTGAAGAGTCAGTATCAGATGTAAATTTTAGTGGAACTGTTGTATGTGTACGCCGTTGTTTCCTGCTGTTCATGAATGCTCTCTCTTCAAACTGAGCATCACACAGGAGTCTGTTGTGCAACTTTTCTGGATCAAAAAAATGGTTCAAATGGCTCTGAGCACTATGAGACTTAACTTCTGAGGTTATCAGTCCCCTACAACTTAGAACTACTTAAATCTAACTAACCTACGGACATCACACACATCCATGCCCGAGGCAGGATTCGAACCTGCGACCGTAGTGGTCGCCTGGTTCGAGACTGTAGTGCTTAGAACCGCTCGTCCACACCGGCTGGCTTTTCTGGATCCAAACCCAGCAATCTGACATTGCCTGTAACAATAACTGTCTGTCAGAAAAATGTGAAATATATATTTATACACTGATGAGCCAGAACAGCTTGTTTTTGTTCACCTTTAGAATGAATTACATCACTGATTCTGTGTACCAGGGACCCAACAGTTTGTTGGTAGGTTTGTGAAGGAATATGGCATTAGATGTCTACACACAGGTCGTGTAATTCACATAAATAACAGGCCACTCATTTGTACACTCAGTCCCAATAGTGACCTAGATGGGTTCCACAGAATTCACTTCAGGCAAAGTTGATTGCTGAGACGTCAATGTGAGTTCACTATAATGCTCCTCAAACCACTGTAGCATGGTTCAGGCTCCATGAAATGGTCAATTATACTGCTGAAAGATGATGACACTTGTGGAGACGACCATCAACCTAGTGTAGCAAAAATGTGTTTCACTTGAAGAGCCAACATGTTTCCATTGATTGACACTCGAATGTTTATGGTCCTGTGCCCACTGCAGTCATAATTGAAGACATTGTTGGGTCAACATGTGAACACACAGGGGTCGTCTGCAGCAAAGCTCCAATGGTCAAAAATGTATGACGAATGGTGTTTGTGTATCAGCATTGTGCTCTTTCAGCAGAGACACCACAGGTCACCATCTATCCTACTTTCACTTAAAGTGAATTGTCCACTGACAGAGCTTTTAAATAAATTCACATTAAATTCACCAGCAACCACTACTTCCTTTTCTTTACCATGAGATGGAATAACAGAGCTCCCAGATTTTTTATGAAGAGGTTAAAATTTTCTGAAGGTGATCTGTATATACCTACTATTAAAAAGGACTTACTATGAAATACTACTTCTGTTGCACAACCTTCTAAGTGCTGCTCTGGTCAAAATTTATTAATATCAATATTCCTGAAATCAAAACAGTTTCTGACAAACATGACAACTCCTCCTTTCTCCATATTTTCTCTACAGAAGTAAGAAGCTATCTGGAATCTTATAGCATTTAACATATCTGTTACTAGTGTCCAGATAACATTACAGCCAGACTCAAATACAACCTCAATAGACACAATACTTTTGTCGATAGCAATGAACACTCATCCTCCTACAGCATCTAATCGCTCTTCTTTATATAAGTATGTCCCATAGTTCACAGAATACTTCGGAGTTTTCTATTTTGGTTTTCATCCAGCTCTCGGTTTCAAGAATAATTTGAGCATGACAATTTTCCTGAAAGACAGTAAGTTCAGGAAGTAAGTGATCTGATTTTGCTTTCTGCATATTGACTGGCGAGTGTTCATCAGAGGACTTCAAACTGCTACCTAGCCTAAAATTAAAAAAATCATATGTACTCCATAAGTATTCTGTTACTCTAATAGCTGCTTCCTTTGCATAGTGCTACCCTCACCCATTGAGGGTATTCCTACAATTCTCTGCTCCATAATGCAAGTCCAGAAATCTGCAGCCATGACCGTCACAGAATTGACGGAGCCTTCCGTTAAGACCCTCCACTCCACTCCACTCCAAAGCAATGAAGCAGAAGCTTTTAAAAAAGTAGCAGTTCTTCTATTAATTTTACACTGTTAACTTCTGCCAAAAAAGGGATCAATATGCTAATTAATTGTTAATGAAATTTCTAACCGCTATTTCTCTTTATTAAAACACAACCTCATTTTTTCCACACTCCTCAACATTCTCTTTCTTGCTAGTATCTAAGGAACAGTGATGAACAAAAAAAAAAAAAAAAAACGTTTGAAAACTTGGCTATAGTACTGAGTATCTTGTTTATAGCCTTACCCATATCTTTGTGTTTCCTCTGCAAAGCAAGTAGTGGTGATTTTTTCACAGTATAGCTTGTAATCTGCGAAGGGTTTCTCTATTGTCATTTTAAAGGACAGTAGGATGTTAAAATTACTAGGACATGGAAAGGGTGACGTAGGGGAGGATGTCACTAAGGACTGGGTTTAATGTTATACATCAAAATAAGAAAACAACATGATTAGTTACCTGAAAGTATATTATATTCTTCATCAATTTGTATCAGTTTAAAAGCACTCCTTGCTCTCCACCCTTCAGTTTTTGCCATGCGGTAGTAAATATCTCTCTTGTCTTTTGTTGTTTTCCCCATTTTCTGAAACAATACCAATACAAGAAAAAAATTACTACATGAATATGAGTGAGATAGAAAAAGCTTTCTTGTTGGAAGCAGCTGTTGATGTTATAATTTTAAGGAACGAAGAAATTATGTCGTCACAAAAGAGGCAATCTATCCTTAATAGAGGTCTCCTCAGAGCATGTGTTAATTCTTAGAATAAACAGCAGCAGCTCCCTGTACATGAACAAGTAACAATATTTACAATACCTAGTGTAACACAAGCTTCATCAGCAAAGGAAGAAAAACTAAATAAATAATGGTCTAACAACCTATGGTACCTACAAGTCATGAGCTCATGACTGCCTTGCACTCCAGCATGTGTCTGTCTATGCACTGATGCCAGTCTGGTCTAATTCAAATCGATTAAACCTTTCAATTAATAAAAACAAAGATGATGTGACTTACCAAACGAAAGCGCTGGCAATTCGATAGACACACAAACAAACACAAACATACACACAAAATTCAAGCTTTCACAACCCACGGTTGCTTCGTCAGGAAAGAGGGAAGGAGAGGGAAAGATGAAAGGATGTGGGTTTTAAGGGAGAGGGTAAGGAGTCATTCCAATCCCGGGAGCGGAAAGACTTACCTTAGGGGGGAAAAAAGGGACAGGTATATACTCGCGCACACACACACATATCTATCTACACATATACAGACACAAGCAGACGTATTTAAAGGCAAAGAGTTTGGGCAGAGTTGTCAGTCGAGGCGGAAGTGCAGAGGCAAAGATGATGTTGAATGACAGGTGAGGTATGAGTGGTGCAACTTGAAATTAGCGGAGATTGAGGCCTGGTGGATAACGGGAAGAGAGGATATATTGAAGAGCAAGTTCCCATCTCCAGAGTTCGGATAGGTTGGTGTTAGTGGGAAGTATCCAGATAATGCGGACGGTGTAACACTGTGCCAAGATGTGCTGGCCGTGCACCAAGGCATGTTTAGCTACAGGGTGATCATCTTACCGACAAACACTGTTGCCTGTGTCAATTCATGCGAATGGACAGTTTGTTGCTGGTCATTCCCACATAGAAAGCGTCACAGTGTAAGCAGGTCAGTTGGTAAATCACGTGGGTGCTTCCACATGTGGCTCTGCTTTTGATCGTGTACACCTTCCAGGTTACAGGACTGGAGTAGGTGGTGGTGGGAGGGTGCATGGGACAGGTTTTACACCGGGGACGGTTACAAGGGTAGGAGCCAGAGGGTAGAGAAGGTGGTTTGAGGATTTCATAGGGATGAACCAAGAGGTTACGAAGGTTAGGTGGACGGCGGAAAGACACTCTTGGTGGAGTGGGGAGGATTTCATGAAGGATGGATCTCATTTCGGGACAGGATTTGAGGAAGTCGTATCCCTGCTGGAGAGCCACATTCAGAGTCTGATCCAGTCCCGGGAAGTATCCTGTCACAAGTGGCGCACTTTTGGGGTTCTTCTGTGAGAGGTTTTGGTTTTGAGGGGATGAGGAAGTGGCTCTGGTTATTTGCTTCTGTACTAGGTCGGGAGGGTAGTTGCGGGATGCGAAAGCTGTTTTCAGCTTGTTGGTGTAATGGTTCAGGGATTCAGGGCTGGAGAAGACTCGTTTGGCACGAAGGCCTAGGCTGTAGGGAAGGGACCGTTTGATATGGAATGGGTGGCAGCTGTCATAATGGAGGTACTGTTGCTTGTTGGTGGGTTTGATGTGGATGGATGTGTGAAGCTGGCCATTGGACAGATGGAGGTCAACGTCAAGGAAAGTGGCATGGGATTTGGAGTAGGACCAGGTGAATCTGATGGAACCAAAGGAGTTGAAGTTGGAGAGGAAATTCTGGAGTTCTTCTTCATTGTGAGTCCAGATCATGAGAGGTCATCAATAAATCTGTACCAAACTTTGGGTTGGCAGGCTTGGGTAACCAAGAAGGCTTCCTCTAAGTGACCTATAAATAGGTTGACATACGAGGGGGCCATCCTGGTACCCCTGGCTGTTCCCTTTAATTGTTGGTATGTCTGGCCTTCAAAAGTGAAGAAGTTGTGGGTCAGGATGAAGCTGGCTAAGGTAATGAGGAAAGAGGTTTTAGGTAGGGTGGCAGGTGATCGGCGTGAAAGGAAGTGGTCCATTGCAGCGAGACCCTGGACGTGTGGGGTATTTGTGTATAGGGAAGTGGCATCAATGGTTACAAGGATGGTTTCCGGGGGTAACAGACTGGGTAAGGATTCCAGGCGTTCGAGAAAGTGGTTGGTGTCTTTGATGAAGGATGGGAGACTGCATGTAATGGGTTGAAGGTGTTGATCTACGTAGCCAGAGATACGTTCTGTGGGGGCTTGGTAACCAGCTACAATGGGGCGGCCGGGATGATTGGGTTTGTGAATTTTAGGAAGAATGTAGGGGTGCGGGGTGTCGGTGGGGTTAGGAGGTTGATGGAGTCAGGTGAAAGGTTTTGTAGGGGGCCTAAGGTTCTGAGGATTCCTTGAAGCTCTGCCTGGACATCAGGAATGGGATTACCTTGGCAAACTTTGTATGTGGTGTTGTCTGAAAGCTGACGCAGTCCCTCAGCCACATACTCCCGACGATCAAGCACCACGGTCGTGGAACCCCTGTCCACCGGAAGAATGACGATGGATCGGTCAGCCTTCAGATCACAGATAGCCTGGGCTTCAGCAGTGGTGATGCTGGGAGAAGGATTAAGGTTTTTTTTAAGAAGGATTGAGAGGCAGGGCTGGAAGTCAGAAATTCCTGGAAGGTTTGGAGTGGGTGATTTTGAGGAAGAGGAGGTGGGTCCCGCTGTGACGGAGGACGGAACTGTTCCAGGCAGGGTTCAATTTGGATAGTGTCTTGGGGAGTTGGTACATTAGGAGTAGGATGAGGATCATTTTTCTTCGTGGCAAAGTGATATTTCCAGCAGAGAGTACGAGTGTAGGCCACATGTGAAAGCACCCACGTGATTTACCAACTGACCTGCCTACATTGTGACGCTTTCTATGTGGGACTGACCAGCAACAAACTGTCCATTCGCATGAATTGACACAGGCAGACAGTGTTTGTTGGTAATGAGGATCACCCTGTGGCTAAACATGCCTCGGTGCACGGCCAGCACATCTTGGCACAGTGTTACACCGTCCGCGTTATCTGGTCACTTCCCACTAACACCAACCTATACGAACTCTGGAGATGGGAACTTGCCCTTCAATATATCCTCTCTTCCCGTTATCCACCAGGCCTCAATCTCTGCTAATTTCAAGTTGCGCCACTCATACCTCACCTGTCATTCAACATCATCTTTGCCTCTGCACTTCCGCCTCGACTGACATCTCTGCCCAAACTCTTTGCCTTTACATATGTCTGCTTGTGTCTGTATATGTGCGGATGGATATGTGTGTGTGTGCAAGTGTATACCTGTCCCTTTTTCCCCCTAAGGTAAGTCTTTCCGCTCCCAGGCCTGGAATGACTCCTTACCCTCTCCCTTAAAACATACATCCTTTTGTCTTTCCCTCTTTCCTGATGAAGCAACCGTGGGTTGCGAAAGCTCGAATTTTGTGTGTATGTTTGTGTTTGTTTGTGTGTCTATCGATCTGCCAGCACTTTCGTTTGGTAAGTCACATCATCTTTGTTTTTAGATATATTTTTCCCACGTGGAATGTTTCCCTCTATTGTATTCATTTCAATTAATAAATATAGACATGAGACTAGGGTAACTCCCCCCCCCCCCCCCAAATCTCTCTCTCTCTCTCTATCTCCCCCCCCCCCTCTCTCTCTCCCTCACACACACACACACACACACACACACACACACACACACACACACACACAGAGAGAGAGAGAGAGAGAGAGAGAGAGAGAGAGAGAGAGAGAGAGAGAGAGCATCATTTTTATATAACTGTGTGGTGTGCATTGCTTTCTCTGAATAGTGATCTAGACATACATTTTCTCTCTCTCTGTTTTCCAGTAAACATTGTTTTCTATATTCTGATGCTCAATGTCTCCTTTATGTGATGAGTAGCATTCAATCCCCAAATAGATATGTACTAGTATATTCAATCCTGAACCGTTGCTCGTAATAACATCCACCCTCTTGTAAAAATAATTAAAACATTCAATATAAAGGGTGACCTAAAAATTTGAAAATGAATAATTTTGATAGAAAGGTAACACCTGACACACATGCCTGAAATGACATGAGGATCTATTGAAACCAAAAATGAGTGCAAAAACCAGCCAACAGATGGAGCTCGACAGTAACAGTTTAGTGACACTGATTAAGAAATGCTTATAAAATGTCATTGGATTGGTTCAATGTATGTCACTATATTACTAAACTGCATCATACCTTGCCTGGCTGATAAACATCTGTTGAAAGGCATGACTTTTATGCAGGACAGTGCTCCGCCTCATAATGCTACATGTATGAAAGATATCTTGCGCACACCATTTGGTGAGGATTATGTGATGAGCCGCCACTTCCATCATGCTTGGCTTCCCAGGTCCCCCCCCAGCTCTCAATCCATGTGGTTTTTGGTAGTAGGGTTACATGAAGTCACAAGTCTACTGCCATCCTCCGACCTTATTAGGGACATTAAAAGACAACATTCTTGGCAATTTCTCGTCATACCTACCATTATGCTGTACAGTGCTGTTCACAACATTGTCTCTCGACTAGAGGAATTGTTGATGAATGACAGCTGACATGTTAGGCATTAATTATGAAGAGCATACAGTTGTCTTTGCTAAACATCAATTTTATGCTAATGATTGCTTTTATATCCTACAAAGTGCAACCTGTTGGTCATTTTGTGCATTTTGTTTTCATTTCAATAAAACCCTTGCCATTTCAAGCATTTGTGTCAATTTTTACCTCTCCCCTGCCTACATTATTCCGTGAAGTATTAAATTTTCAAATAACAACAGAATTTTGGCTACCCTGTATTTCTGGTTGTTTAAATTATGACTAGCAATATTGCTGAATACTTCATTTAGAAGTGAAACAATATTATCAAAGGAAAGTTGCTACTCACCATACAGCAGAGATGCTGAGTCGCGCCTCAGCTTCTCCTCTATATGGTAGCAAATTTTCTTTCATAATATTGTTACATTCCATCCTGGATTTTCCATTATTTCATTTATAAATGATTAATTAATTCACAGACTATCTTGAAACTGCTTCACCTAAACTGAAAGTGTTAAATGAAATGGTCACATGGCATTATTGGCCAGAAGGCCCTGTCTAGGGTCATTCACCCTCCAAGGCAAGTCTTTCTATTTAATGCCACTATATGATTATGTGGGGGTGAATAATGATAACGGTACACACTGCAATGTATTCAACACATTATAAACTCCTCGTAAACTACAGGAAAAAGATGTAGACACGAAGCTCAGAGATCTGAGATATTCTCCAAAAAAACACTTACTTCATAAATTATACTTTAACTTTGACAATAGGAACAAGTTTTCTTTGTTGATCGAAACACCTTTTCTTCCCGAACTACTTTCATGATCTGTGCATATATGTAGACAATCATGTCAGATTTGCATGCTCTCAGTTTCCAGCCTGGTTGCAGTGTCAGTATACTGCAACACAGCTACTGTCACACTAATCATCTTCCAACGAAGTGTCAAGATACTACAGATGACCCTGCATTTGTGCCAGTGGGGAGCGTCACGAAAAAAAAGAATCCCCTTAAAGGGTATTTAAGAGAAGAAAAGAAACAGCAAACCTGGAAGAAGATGGATGAGACAAAAGACTCACTTTTTTCCAAGATGAAAGACCCACTTTTCCTCCTTATGTTAGGCCACTCAGTCTAAGATAGCGATGTGCCTTGGAAAATGTGACATCAAAACTACCTTCTAACAATTGTTCATGTCAAAATGCTGCCACCCAGCAGTAATTTCATTTATGAAAAGAGCCGCTTGGCTTCATCTAATCTATTGTGGCATCATGTGATGTAATAAGGCCAATGCTTCTGAAGAAGATATTTTTACAAATATCAAAACCGTGGTCAAGGGATAATAAACCTTTATTTGCAACTGGTTGGCTGACTTTTCAATCTATTCCAAAAAAAAGCATATTTCTGATGTGTAATTCAATTGTAGCTTGAACAGTTTAATAAAATAATACATATGCTAAGTTACAAATAATAATTTTCACAAAAATCCAACATTAAAAATGGCATGATTGAACTGTGCTCTGCAGCTGCTTAGACAATGAAGTGCCATTTTTATGACACGTTTCACTTCATTAACAACCCACTCATCACTACAGATCTACAGAAACAACAGTATTTTGTTTCCCTTGACACAAGTTTGATAATCCCTCTTAATGACATTTTCTTAACCCGCATCTGAGACTTCTTCCTGTTGAGGATGGACAGCGAATGTGAAACAGTAAATGAAGACAATGTGTGTCCAACTATTGCTATAACACATATCAAAATCAACATTTCAGGGAGGCGGGAAGTCCAATATCACACTCTAGCCATCAGCTGCTACAGGACATGTACATAAAAAAACATTTGAGGCACTGAGAATCACAAGGGCCTGAAGCACACTATCAGTGATACTGAGTTAGTAGAATGTATACATATTTCTAATATCTGTTGATTTTATGATAAACCTGTTTTATCTGTGTTGTATGCCCAGTGTACGTATAAACATTCACCAATTTCTCTTATTTCACTTCTGTATGGGCCCAAAGAACAGAGAATAATTTTGTTGTTCTGGGCTGCTGAATTGTTATCTAGGTTTGACAACGTAAAACTGCTTCAGCTTCCTCACCTGAAGGTTGGTATCTAGTTGCTCAGCAAGCCAGAGTAGCTACACCTTTTACAGTCTGGAAAATGGATGATGAGGGTGTCAGAGCTTTAAAGTGTGTTAACAACATCACTGCCAAATCAAAAGTTAATGTACACAGTAACATTGTAGATTTCAGAAATTTTGCAATGATGAAGTTTTCAACAGATTGCTGGGAACTGTTGTTTAATGTTTCATATTCTCCTTTCACGTCATGGGAACCCACCATTTTCTCAATGTCACACTTTGGGATGCCACAATTTGTCATTTTCCCCATTGTTTGTAGGTGTCTTGAAAAATCTAGTGCCCAAATACATAGGTAGACCATATCAATCTTGAAACCAAAGACTTTACAATATTGCTGGATCTCATGCCTGAAATGAACAGAGTTGTATCCAAACTTCTCAAGCCACAGAATGTATTTCATAATAGTCAAGACAATGACAAATATGAAGTGTTGGAATTGGTCATAATTTATGTGGTGCATATAGTATCTGTGTGCTCTGATTCTGGTTTCACATTTATTACAAACTTCAAAAACTATCAAAAAGACACTAGCCTATTGTCACCTTCATTATTCAGCCATGTTTCAGCCCACCACATAGTCACTGATCTCTGTTAACTGCTTGCAACAGGCAGATCAGTCACTCAACGAAACTGTATGCTTACTATATGGGAAAATAACAGAAGACGAAACCAAAAAATTAACAGTAAATATGCATACCATGGAATGAACAAATGGCAAGGAAGCAACACAGAAGACAGTATCACTACAATATATGAAAATAACCATAGAAGAAACCAAAATTTAACAGTTAATATTCCGCTACTCGAATGAACAAATGGCGGGGAATCAGCACGGAAGACAATATCACCATGCACAAAGACTGAAGAGGAAGCCGCACCAGAGTGGACAGAAGTTAAAAACAACAGGCAGAACTTAGCATCCAAACAACATATGAATGATTTTTTATGGCCCAAACCACCACAGAAGAAAACAACCAAGAAGTCCAGGACTCCCAGGAGGTGAAAATCAGGTCATAAATGAAAAGATTTGAGCCTACTCTTCAAAGAAGTAACCAAGGAAGAACGATACCTCTCACAGGACTGAATAATTCTTTAATGCTCCTATATCATAAAGTACAGAACTTAACCAGTAAGTTATATGAGCTAGGAGTTGTTTTGAATGGTTCACTGAAGGAGATTTCTATCTTGCATATGGCTACATGAACTATAAAAATGTGCAGTTGGGATTTCAGACTTCGAGTTGGTCAGCAGCTTGGAAATACGGAAGCGTCCGATCCCGCCAATCTGCTTTGACCCGTGACGTCACAAATATGGCGGAAACTATCATAAACCACGATTCGAATATGGCGCATATAAAGTCGGTACGTACACTTTATGAGGACGAAAATACATCAAAAAACAAACACACACTTTCCACAAAAAGCCTAATGACACTAATGGAAGAAGCGCGGTAAATGGGGTGTTTTTGGGCAGGGGACAAACTAAATATAAACAAATTGAAAAACCCACCCACACACAAAACGACGAAAAAACCGACATCACAAAACTCCCTAAATATCACTAAACAATATCATCTGGAATAGGACACTTCTCTTGACCTATATAGCTCAACAGCAGGTCCCGATCCCATAAATTAGGATCAAAAACTTCCCTTGCCCTATATAGCTCAAAAACATCTCTCAATACTAACATACACAGCCACACATTGGGATCGAACACTTCCCTTGACCTGTGCACTGTTAATTTTATCCGCCATATCCATTCCTGAACAAAAACAACAACCTATTAATTTTACTAAAATTACCACACGATGTACAGCCAACAACACTAAATTAACCTTCACACAAAATCGTTAACTCACTGAAACGAATTCCACTACAAACAGCCGACACTAACAATTCTGGATAATGAGCAAAAGCAAACAGCCCATTCCACCACACAAACGAAAACCCTGAACATACCACCAGAGAGCACAACAAACTACAACACGACATCTACAAACACGCCACACTCACAAACCAAACTCCGCGCCGTCATGACGTCACACACAACATCCTTGGGTCACGGCTCAAAGCCGACTTGTGGGATCGGACGCTTCTGTCGACCCAGCAGCTTTAGGAGGGAAACATACACAGGGGGTGGAACATGTATATATAAAAACAGGTAATAAATCAAAGGAAATTAGATTTAAAAATAACTGCTATATTGAAAAAGATTTTGAATATGTTTATGTGAACTAATAGATAGTAAAATTATAATTGCATGTTTATATAGGTCCCCACCTGGCAATTTTGAAGTATTCTCTGAAATTTTGGAAAATCTACTGAACTAGGCCTATCGGAACAGTCAGTCAAAATATATAATTGTGCTCGGGGATTTCAATGTTAATTTTAAGGACAGCTGTAAAAATGGGGGTAGAAAGTTGTTAATCTACTAAAAACATACAATATTGGCATGTGTGTAGAAGATACCACCTGACACAGCAGCAAAAGTGAAATTACTATAGACCAAATATTCATTGGCAAATCAAAATGTGGCTTTAAATCTGAGGTACTGGATACAGGTTTCTCTGATCATCAAGCAATTAAATTGACTTTAGAGAAATCTCATAAGAAAAGTTACAATAGGAGATACATTGAGAGAAGATTAATTAATGATGACAGCATTAGGGTCTGTAATCTAATGTTAACAAGTGTAAGTTGGGACTTGGAAAACAATAGTTCTGTAGATATAACATTCAACAGGTTTTTGTCAAATTATAAATAAGCTACTGCTATGGTATAAACAAAAAATCACATTCATGGATAACAAGAGAAATCAAAGAGTCATCGGGAAATCTTATAATGCTATATAAGTGTGCAAAGCAGAATAATATCTTGAAACCATATGTCAAGTGTTATAGGAAAAAGCACAGGGAAGCTATAATTGCTGCAAAAAGGAAGCACAATGATTCATATATCAGAAAGAGTAACAACAAAATGAAATCTATGCGAAAAGTTATTAATAATCATCCAGGCAAACATGAAAGTGCAAGTAATACAATCACCATAAAACACAAAAATGAAATTGTTGATGATCCACTTCTAACAGCTAATATATTTAATGATCATTATATTAATGTAGCCCAAAATCTGATCACTAAATATAATCCAAACATAAATGTACCAACTCCAATAAATGAAAGGAAATGTACCTATATACCGTAACACCCAAAGAGTACAAACGGCTATCAGCAAACTAATGAGTAAAATGACCTGTGGATTTGATGGTATCCCTTACAAAATTGTTAAATATAGTACCGAGAATGTTGCCTCTCAAATTGTGGACATTATCAATGTCTCCTTTGAAACTGGTGTGTTTCCAAGTAAACTTAATCAGTCAACTGTAACACCAGTCTATGAAAGTGGTGACAAGTCTGACATTAGAACTTTCAGTCTTCTACCATTATTATCTGTATTTTCGAGAATAATTGAAAGAATGATGTATGGCAGATTGCTAGGCCTACTAGACCAAAATAAAATTCTTGTAAGTCCACAAAATGTTTTCAGAAAAGGCAAATCTAAACAAACAGCTCTCTTCAGTTTCCTAAAACTTGTCTACAAAGCTATTGAGGACAAGGAACTGATCTGTGGGTTGTTTTTGGACCTTTCCAAAGCGTTTGATCTTATAAGTCATAATCTACTGCTCTTAAAACTGTATAGGCCTAATTATGGTGTCCGTGGTATTTCCTAAGAGTGGTTGAAGTCATATTTAACTGATAGGAAACAAAGAGTACAAATTTCAGGCCCAAAGCTCGGTATTGGGACCACTGTTATTCTTGATTTTTATTAATGACCTACCTCAACAGTTTTCAACAGCTGATACCATATTATTTGCTGATGATACCAGCTTCATCATAAAATGGAAGAATGATTATGAGATGAAGCAAAAAATTAACTGCAGACGTGGAAGGAAAATGGTTTAAAGATAACTGTCTAGTTGTCAATGACAAGAAAACTGTATGGATGAACTCCAGCCATATAAGGAACAAAATAGGATCAGTGTAAAATTCTCATCACTGAATAGCCAAATCCAGCAAAAGAATCACATAAAATTTTTAGGATTATGGGTAGATGAGCATCTAAGATAGGAAAAACATGTAGAAATGCTTAACAAAAGATTAACCAAGTACTGTTACATATTAAGTGTGCTTAAAGATTGCTGCAATACCGGAACAGTGTTAAGATCTTATTACGCATACATGCTTAGTCTACTGAGGTATGGAATAGTATTTTGGGGAAATACCTCTTTTGTAAAGCAGTCTTTTAAGCTCCAAAAGAAAGCTTTAAGATTAATAAGCGATTTTGTTTACAGACCACCACGTAGAGGTATATTCAAGGAATTAAAAATCATGACTTTACCATCTATATTTATATTTGAAAGGATATGCTTAATTAAAAACCATTAAGTTTCAGCGTTGAATAGTGAGATCCATCATTATCAAACAAGTAACAAGGATGACTATCATAGGGATGTACACAGACAATCAATATATCAGGACAGCACTGTTTACAAACCAAAAATTTAGTACACTGCATTGCCAGATAGCACAAAGAATACCAAACAGTAATACATTCAAAAAAGAACTAAAAAAATCTAATAATAAACAACAGCTTCTACAGCATTAACGAATACCTGGAATATTGCTCAAATCTGTAGGTCTATTTCATAACTCTATAAACTAAAATCCATAATTATCAACCACAACTTGATAAAACCAAACTTCTTTCATCCTTGTATGTATGTATGTAATTATGCACCTAGGTTTTGTGATGTATGTTACTATACCCAGTTAACGAAAGTACTGGTATTTAATAGTTTTAGTAAAATCAACAAAGGGGTTTCACAAGCTTTTCTTCTGCCTGTGTGTACGCAAGCAGAATAATGTTTCTGTTATAAAGATGTGTTGATACCAATGTTAAGCTTTGGTACATGATTTAAATTTGTAATATTTTATACTGTTCTGTACTTTGACAAATCCAATACCATGAATGTGATAATACAGGCGCTAAATAAATAAATAAATACACTATCCTAATCCGAAAATTTTATAAATTAATATTAATAATAATAATATTAAATATAACTTAAAACTTCATAACAAAAACTGGGCACATTTTTTTCATAGAAATACAGGATGTTGATTGTTGATACTTTGTTAAAACAAATAAGTCCAATCTATAACACTGGTGGTTTGCTTATAAACTTGATTTTTACAAGGGACCGGGCTAGGTGTATACGATCGTCATCTGGACGATTGTTTTACCTGACTGAAGAGCAAGAAATTGTAGTAAGCAGAGATCCACAGGATGATAGTTTTGAACACCACTGCGCTTTACTGGACGTTCTTTTACAAGGAGAGGTGAAAAATTCGAGTTTAAAATCCCACCGACGAGGTAGTCGTTACAGAAAAGGCACCCGAAGGAAGCCCCAAAAATAGAAAGGGATATTTGAGTCTAATATTTTGTTGGCAATAATGTCAGGACATGCCATGCCAGCACAACGTGTAAATATCAACACCCAGTTACTAGGTTGTTACTTAAACGACGTTGTATACGAACGCTCTCGAGTTATGCAAGCTTGTGTTGACATGCAAATAACGAAAATTACACACTCCAACTTCTTCCGGGAACAAACATATTAAACTATGCAATCAAAACTAATTTCCCGCCTACCACCAATTCCTCGCTATCCCGAACAGACTCTGTATACTGTATAGTGTACACAATAACAACAACATGTGTCCAAAGCTTGCCCCAGACAGGCTATCCTATTCTTCGACCATAGATACTATCATTATGGAAGATGTCACGCGCAAACGTCTTATAATTGTAAGCACAATATCGATTATACTTGTCTTCCACATGCAACAAAGCTGAAACTACAACAATCTGCTCTGTTGTGTTGTACACTGGTGAGATCAGCCTGTGTCGATGATCCTAATTTCAAGTTCATAGTCAACTCTGGAGAGACTGTAAGACTTTGGATGCACATATAGTGTGACAGTTGACGCACGTGAGTTTGTTTGTAAACATACATTACTGTATTTGTATACTTGTATCAAAATTTAATTGAATGCCTCATATTGTTTTCTGCCACGAATCATACGTTGTACGGCGCTCGAATGTTTTTGTTGCGGATAATAGTTGATGTTCGTATCCTGATGGCTTTCGGATATTTGAAGAAATGCGTTGAACCTACTGATACTAGGCGCTGACTTTTATCCGTGACGTGTTGATTTATTTGGGGAGACTCTCGGGAAATCCTCGTTGGCCTCTTGTTAGAAAGGAAACACTGAGAGTTTTTATTTTTTGCATGCAATGTTATTTGCGGTTAGGTTAGAGCGTCTGCTAGTATTTCATCCATATTTCATACCGATGAATTGTTCATGACCCCCTTTTCAGTAACGTCATATTCAAGAACTTAAAAAAATTAAAAAAACTATTTAATTACTTATATTTAATTAACATACTAAATGTTAGTTAGCCTTCCACAACTTTAAAAACGCCATCACATTTATTGAAGGCAACTATGTACTGTCTCAAGAATTTATTTTATTAATATTGTGACCCAACATTTCTTGACATGCAAGAAACACAGCTAAATGACATTTACACTTCCACATAAAAGAAAACTTTTAACTTGATATAGAATCGTAATGACTGAAATAAAACTTACTATATTTTGGTAGCATGCCTTAATTTATAGTTCTTCACTAATTTCTCAGGTCTTTTCTATCCCAAATTATTTCGTACTTTTGACCAAATAAGGCCATAGGTGGAGAAGTTCCTCCTAATGGATGCAGTGCTGCACTAAACAGTTATCAGAATGGGTTAGTGTTTTGAATAGTGTAATCATAGGAATTGAAACGGAACTGTTTAATCATCAGTACAACAATAAAATACAATTTTATTCACTGGGTTGGTTTTAAAAAAATACCCAGGTTTTCCTCAACCCCAGTTTACTCTGCTTATCACTTCATAGAGAACAAAAATAGTGTAGAGTGCTGCAGCTGCTATGGGATCTAGCTTGCTCAGTGGGTTGAGCTGTGTCAAGGGTAGGACTGATGTGATCTACCAATCTTTTTGTAAAAACTTTGTACAAAACACTGATATGGCTTATGGTGCAGTAGTTTTTTTATGTTTTGAATGCTTCCTTTTTTGAAGTGCAGTATTAGTATTGCTGTGTTCCATGAGGCTGGGATTGTTGTACTTTCAATAGAGTAAGCAGAGTTTTGACAAGTGCTCATACATTTCCCAACAGTAAACTTCAGAATACCAACAGACAACTCACAATAATCAGCAGCTGTGCTCTTTCCAAGATGTCAGTAGTATATTTGACTTCTGTAGGAAGTACGTCTGAAACTTTGGTGCATGACAGACAAGTAATGTTGTAATTAAGTTTGTACCTACACCTACACCATGGTTGTGTATCATATGATGCAGCTCCAAGGCTGGCACTTGACTGTAGCAAATTTAAAGCTCAGCAACATATGTAGGAGCTTAAGTATCCACTCATGAATGTGTTACTGCTCAAAACAATGGAGGCAGTCTTACACATTTGCAGAAATTACCGATCAGGAAATTAACTGTTAGAAGCTCTCAGCATGATGTGATAAGCTGATAAACAAAATGTTCAATTTTGCAATGTTATACCAGTCATTACTGAATCCTCAAATACACACTACTTTTGGCTGAGATGTTTTCAGCACTAACCAAGCATTAAAATCTAATCTTGTTTTAAATAAAAACACAAGAAAGAACTGGGAGCCAATTAGTAAGAGCATTGATGGCTGCGATGAGGTCACACATGATCAAATCCCTGTTGCCGTCAGTAAAAGAACTAGCAAAGGTTCCCCTGCCTAAAAAAGTGTCTTAGTTAGCTTAGAGTTTTATGCAGTGGGATGGTACACAGAAGATAGAATGTCCAGCACTGGAGGGCACACTTAACAAGTAACAGGAAAATAAAAGAATTGTAAGGACAAGTACTGAAGAACTTTACACAGAATCCTCAATTCTCTGTTAGAGTATTCTACTATTAAAACTAAAGTACAGCAGAATCTTACATCTCACAAAGAAATTGAAAAAAATCATAAAATTACTTAAAAGCTCTGGATGTTCTGGACATGATGGAATATGTGACTTAATCAGACACATTTATGTAACCAGTCAATGAAAACTGGGACATTTCCAGGCAGACTGAAAAATGCAACAGTGATGCCAATCCACAAAAGTGGGGCAAGGAATGTACCATCCAATTATTGGCCCCACCATCCAATTATTGGCCCATCTTTTGGCTGCCAGTGTGTGGTGTCTGCGTGAGTAGTTTTGGTAGGATTTATGGCCATATGACACTAAATGGCTTACTGACATTTGCACTGTTTGCCTTTCATAAGGGATTATCCACAGAGAGAGCTATATTGAGCCTAACGGATGAAACTCTAGGTGAATCAAATCTCAGAAGGTGTCCAATTTTTTGTTACCTTGCTAAAGCTTTCGACTGTGTAGATCATAACACGTTGCTAAAAAAGCTTCCACACTAAGGTGTCAAAGACAAATCTTTAAAGTGGCTACAATCTTTTCTACACAACAAAAAGCAAAGAGTTATCACAGTGGAAGCATGTGTAACGGTAAAATCAGACTGAGGAAACATAAAATATGGAATCCCCCAGGGCTTGATCCTTGGGCCACTGATTTTTCTGATCTATATTAATAATCTACCATTTACAATTAATGACAGAGCAAAAATAGTCATATTTGTGGATGACATGAACATTCTGATCAAGGGTCCCCAACTCTGCTGTACAGGATACAGTGCTGACAGCCACTATCCAAATACACAAATGGTTCACAGCAAGTAGCCTAACCCTAAAATTTTCAAAAACTAACGTTATACAGTTTCAGAAAGTAAATAAAAAGCTCTAAGCTCCAGAAATGGAGATCAACAACCAAAAGATTTATGAAACCAGACATACAAAATTCCTAGGCATCCAGCTAGATAGCCAGCTAAGATGAAGAGAGCAAATTGATCAGCTGGTAAAAAAAAACTTAGCACAGGGTGTTTTGCTCTGAGAGCTATTTCTCAGACTCTCGCACACAGTCTTCCTCATTGTTTTCATTTATCTTGTCAGTAACCTAGCCACCCAACATGCACAGATATTTACCAGTGTTACCACACTACCCAATGACAACTGAGTCATTTCAGCAATCTGTTGTGTCGTCACACATTTGTCATTTTGGATAGTTTGATCATTACTCTCCTTATTCACATCACTCACTGCCGTTGATGGTCTACCCCATTGTTGATCATCCATTAGAGAGAAATCACCTTCTTTAAACCTCTGCAACCACCACTGGATACTGCTGTGATCCACTGTGTCCTCCCCATAAACAGGGAGCAACTTCCTGTGAATCGATGTGGCAGAGTCATCACCGGTCTTGAAGAGGAACTCAATCACCGACCATTGTCGCAACCTGAAATCTATTTCATGGTCCACTATGGCTCACCTGTAAATAAAAGAAAATACTTTTATATACCAACTTAAAGCTAAATTTTCCAGGTATGTTGACATTCTCTTCCGGCAAAAAATAAAAAAATTATAGACGACTGTGCAAAACTTTTTGAACACCTTTTGTATAAGAAAAGAAGCTAACGAGTGGTTCCAGTCATACCAGGAAAATGATGCAGCAGATAAGGAGAGGCCACATTCAGTTGATATTAAATATTTACAGAAACCATTGTTAACATAGGTTTTCCTTCAGGTAAGTATATCAGGACCAATTCTGTTCCTAATAGGTACCAATAATTTTCCAGACAAAATAAGACATCTGGGAAAAATTCTCTTTGCTGTTAAAACATTATAGTCACTAGTAAAACACCAAAACTCATAGTCGTGAAAATAAAAAAGGCCTAACAGAGATGTACAATTGGGCAGTATGTAGTAAATTAACACTGAACAAAATGAAAACAAAAATCAAGAATTTCTGTTAAAAGAGGAAAAGTAACTCTGTTGCTTTAAACATAAATGATAAATATGTTGACTGCATAGCATACATGAAGTTTATAGGTCATTTGACATGGAACTGAAGATACTGACAAAGACAGTGTCATCAACATATTTGCATTTAGTGCAGTGACGCCCACAAATAACTGTGTGGAGAATGACCTAATTGTTTTAATAAGAACACCGATCATTAGTTCCGTACAAAGTCCATGTACATAGCTAGGCCAAGTCCAGACAAGTAAGAAGTGTCCTGAGAGTGGAGTCAAGTGAGCATACAAATGAACCATAATCCTCTACTCTGGGATTATAATAGGTATGTTCACAAGGTGGTGCTGCCACGCACTGATATGAGCAAGTTGAATCATAACTAGATGAGCAGGCACCACACATCTTTTTGGACTTTTTCCCTATTTCTTGCTTGGGCTTTCTCTGGATACAGTTATCTTGAGAAGTGAGATTCTTAGATTCCTCCCTTGTTCTCTTACTGCCTGCCCTCAACGTAGAAGGGGTTTGTACACCCCCTTTGCCCTGGGACAGTCTTTTGTTGGAGGTCTTAAGCTCAACCACTTTTAGTTCCCTCCAATTTTGTTTAGAAAGCCACTCTTTTCTCTTCTTTAGCTTTTGTTCTCTAAGAAGTTTCCTCCTCTGAGCCCCAGACAAGTCTTTGATCTTAATCTGGTCCAACTTCTTAGTAACCATTCCCATCCTTGAACAGGTCTGTCTTCCTGTTCAGCTGAGGGGATATTTTCCATTGGTTCCAGCCCCAGTGTTTGGGTGTCTGAGGTCTCAACTTGCCCCTCAGTACTGCTATTTTCTTTCATGTCCATTTTGATTCCACGAGAGTTGGGGATCTAATCGGTCCACACCATGGAAACCCCAGGCTGTGCAAGGCTAATTACTCAGGGAAGTCGCCCGGTATCCCTGAGGCTCTGTTCACGACACATATTCCCATGTACCACTCACCCCTCGGTGCAGATCCCATCACACTGTGGGTTGGGTATTGAGGAGTTGGGAAAGGATAAGGAATGGATGTAGGATGGCAGGTCATTGTGGGACACATTTAATCTGGTCCAACAGACAAGACCTTAGCGACCGTAGGTTCCCGCAGCCCTCAGCTTCACACGAACTCACAAGCCTCCCCACCCACAAGGACAATGCTACTTCAAGGTGGTGTCCCTCGGAGAGGAGCTCTGGTATTTTCCCAACACAGCTATGACAATTTATAACTGTTATGCTGAAGGTTCGTGTGTCTACATTCCTCATGTTTTTGATCTGCACCATTTTGAGACTGAAGCGTTTTTTTTTAGTTTCCTCAAGACTTTAACCTAAAAAGCCACCTTGCCCATTCCACACAGTCCCAGCTATCCACGTAGTGAGTGGTCTCTTGCTTTTAGTGGACTCCTGACCTATTCAGCAGAACCTGAAACCCAACCACACTATGGAAAAAAATTGAGGAATCTTTAGCTTAGATGGTCAAAGAAACATCTGAACCTCTGATGCATACCCTCCACTCAGCTCTGTACCAGAGGTCCACTATCAATCCCGTTGACTAGGCTGCAAATATTGAGCTCTGCTTTCATCTCGCAAGCAAGTCCTGCAGCCTTTACCACTTGTGTTAGTTGCTTGGAACCACAGAGAATCCCTTCTGATCCAAAGCAGCATGTATCATTGGTACCTATGTGAGCACCGCCTGCAGTTGATATTGTAGTCATAGGATATTACATTTTTTAGTTTTGTGAAGTACACAATTTTACATTTCTGAACATTTAAGCAAGTTGCCAATCTTTGCACCTCTTTGAAATGTAATCAGGATCTGACTGAATAGTTACACTACAAAAACAGTCAATTATTGATGAAATTATTTAATTGGATAGATAAAATATCGGCTCACGAAGTGGTGGCAGAACGCACATATAAAAGACTGCTGTGACTGGCAAGCTTTAGGAGCCAGTGGCTCCTCCATCAGGCAGAAGGTTTGAAGGGAAAGGTAGAAGAGTGAAGGAAACAGACTGGAGAGGTCTAGGAAAAGAGGTAGATTCCCGTAGGTCAGGGGAAACTTATGTATGGGATGAGAAGTAAAAAAAAAAGAGTCTTTCTTTCTCATTCCGTATGGTAAGTCTCAACTGACCCGCATCTCTGGGTGACTTTCCCAAAATCTAACCCTTTTCCTACATCTCCCCAGTCCTTTTCCTTCACCCTTCTTCCTTCCCCTTCAACCCTTCTGCCTGAAGAAGGAGCCACTGGCTCCGAAAGCTCACCAATCTCAACAGTCTTTTATGTGTGTTCTTCCGCCACTTGGTGAGTGAATATTTCTGCAGCTTCTTTCAGACTGTACTTCATTATAGTTAACTGCATCATCTGCAAAAAGTCTGAGGTTACTAATTAATATTGTTTGCAAGGTCATTTATATACAACATGAACAACAAAGTTCCCCTCATTTATATGCAACATGAACAATGAAGTTCCCCACACACTTCCCAGGGACACACTAAGAGTTACATCTGCATTGAAGATAACATGCTTTGTCTTCCCTACCAAAAAGTCCTCGATCCAGTCACAAATTTCACTTGATACACTGTACAATCAAACTTTTGACAAAAAGCACAGGTGCAGTACTGAGTCAAATGCTTTTCAAAAATCAAGAAATACTGTATCTGTCTGACTTCCTTGATGCAAATCTTTCACTCTGTCATGTGAGAGAAGTGCAAGTTGGGATTCACATGATCAGTGTTTTCACAATCCATTCTGGTTGGCATTCTATTCAAGATACCTTAATATGTTTGAATTCAGAATATGTTCTAGAAGATTCTATAACAAATCGATGTAAATGACATCGGACAGTAGTTTTGTGGATCACTGCTACTTTTCTTCTTGTAGACGGATGTTACCTGTGGTTTTTTCCAACTGACGGGCACGGTTTTTTGTTCAGGTGCTCTACGATAGATTATAGTCAGAAGAGGGGCTAACTAGCTGCAACTTTAATATAGAATCTGATAGGAATTCCACGGGGCCCAGGAGCTTTGTTCAATTTTAAAGATTCCAGCTGTCTCTCAATACCACTGACACTAATACTGATTTCACTCTTCTTTTCAGTGGTATGAGGATCAGATTGTAGCAATTCTCCTGGGTTTTCCTTTATAAAGGAACATTTAAGAACAAAGTTAAGCATTTCAGCTTTCGCATTGCTACCCTCAATTTCTGTTCCTGTCTCATTTGCTAGAGACTGGACACTAGCTTTGGTGCCACTTACAGCCTTTACATATGACCAGAATGTCTTTGGATTTTCTGAAATATCATTTGCCAATATTATGTTGTGATAGCTATTGAAGGCTTAGTGCATTTCCCTCTTGACAGCCAAACAAGTTTCATTCAGCAGCTCCCTATCTATAGTCCTGTGCTTTGTTTTACACCTGTTATATAATAGCCTCTGTTTCTTTAGAAGTTTCTTTACAGGGACTTTACCATTGAGTGTTCCTCCCATTATATCTGTTCTACTGGATACATATTTGTCCATTGCGTAGTCAGTTATCCTCTACATGTGCCTGCCCTGTGTTGAAAGTTTCAAGTTCCTCACTGATATAAGACACTACTGATTTTTTATCTACTGCTTGTTGTAGTTGTCCTTTGTACATTGGTAATCATTGTTGCCACAATCGCATCATAATCATTGATGCCAATTTCGATGTGGACATCCTTAGTTGCCATTAGATCCAGTATACTTCCATCATAAATGAGGTTCCAAATAATCTGCTCTTGGTAGTTTTCAGAGAAGGCGTGTGGTAATATTTTACAGTATGTCTTAGCGTGCCCACCACTAACAAAACTGTAATTTTCCCAATTGATTGTAGGATGATTAAAGTCACCACTGATGATTACAGTATGATTGGGAAACTTAAGTACAAACAAACTGAGGTTTTCTGTAAACTTTTCGGTTACACCAGGAGAAGAGTCTGTTTTGTGATAGCAGGATCCTATTACAATTTTATGACCACCCCTGATACTAAGTCTTGCCCAAAAAAACTCACATGCAGCTTCAGTTTCTATTTCAGTGGGTTTGAGTTCCTTTTTCCAACAAATACATCACCTCCATTTACATTAACCTATCGTTTCGATGTTGTTGTTGTTGTGGTCCTCAGTCCAGAGACTGGTTTGATGCAGCTCTCCATGCTACTCTATCCTGTGCAAGCTTCTTCATCTCCCAGTACCTACTGCAACCTACATCCTTCTGAATCTGCTTAGTGTATTCATCTCTTGGTCTCCCTCTACGATTTGTACCCTCCACGCTGCCCTCCAATACTAAATTGGTGATCCCTTGATGCCTCAGGACATGTCCTACCAACCAATCCCTTCTTCTGGTCAAGTTGTGCCACAAACTTCTCTTCTCCTCAATCCTATTCAATACTTCCTCCTTTCGATATACACTTAAATTTTCCCCAAACATCTCACTGGTATTAGTTCAAATTTCAACATGCTTTCTACACCTTGTACTTAGTGAGCTTCACACCAACACTTTGAACTCTGGCTCATTGTTGTGAATGCTTCAGCAGTTAACCACTAGGATTTTAATACTGTCACCTGAGGAAGGCATTTATTTTGATCTTGCACCGATAGTTTTGAGTTTACTACATGGTTATCTGGATTGGATGGAGAGTCACCTAATCTAAAAAACTTTTGTGTGCATCCCACACAGTCAGCTACCTGGCTAGCACACACCTTATCCATGTAGGGACACCTTACAGTTCTCCTTCTGCCAATAACATTGTCAGTAGAGGGAGAAGGAGCAGACACAGTTTCAGAGTACCCAGTTGCCCTCCAGGTGCGAAAGTACCCCACAGCCAGGAGAATCAGCAATGGTCAATGGCATGGGGATCCAAAAATCTATGGAAATTTGTATTGTGTATCAGCAGGGAATGTGATCTGTAACTGAAAAAGTATCATAGTAATCCCTCTACTGGCAAAAGATTCACGCTAGTTCCCCATTCAGATCTCTTGAGAGGGCAGTGCCAAGATGGAGGTGACTATGAGAAAATACTTCGAAAAAAAAAGAAACAACAAAAAGGTTGCATTCTTCGAGTCAAGGCATGGAGTAGTCTGAGACTAGAAAATATAAAAATGGAAATGATTAGGCAGAAAGTAGATGTAGCAAAGGTCAGTGAAATTGACAGAAAAGAATAAAATGTATGGTTGGACAAATACAGGATAATATCAAGAAATGCAGAAAATAAAATAATGGGACTAGGATTTGATGTGAACAGGAAGGAAGGACAAAAAGTTACTTAGTGGAAACAGATGTGATAGGGTTGTTCTGATCAGAATCAAAATCAAACGAATGCCAATAATTATAGTTTAGGTATACATGTCAATGTCAGAAACACAAGACGATGAAACAAAGGGTTTATAGCGAGACAAATGTGTAATTCAGTATTTAAAGGGAAATTAAAATCTGATAATCAAGGGGGATTGGAACACTATAATAGGAGGGAGACAGACTTATAAGATTCCTTGAGTTCTGCAATAAGTATTAGTTGGTAGTAGAAAATACACTGTTCAAAAATCACAAGAGGAGGAGAGGTGCTTTGACACTGGATTACCATCTGGATTACATCATGGCGACACAGATATTCCAAAAGCAAATATTAGATTGTAGTTGGTAGTAGAAAATACACTGTTCAAAAATCACAAGAGGAGGAGAGGTGCTTTGACACTGGATTACCATCTGGATTACATCATGGCGACACAGATATTCCAAAAGCAAATATTAGATTGTAGTTGGTAGTAGAAAATACACTGTTCAAAAATCACAAGAGGAGGAGAGGTGCTTTGACACTGGATTACCATCTGGATTACATCATGGCGACACAGATATTCCAAAAGCAAATATTAGATTGTAAGGCATACCTAGAAGCAGATGAACTCAGATTAGAAGTTAACTATGGTGAAAAGAGTTGGCTGAAACTTAAGATGATCTTCAAGAAGCTTTACGATACAAGGAAGTAGGACACAGAAATACTGAGAAATGATGTTCATCCTGAGGTAATGGATAATAGTAATAATTCCCTGTATCAACAGAAAGTTGCAAGTCTTTCAACTGGACACCATCTCAGTGACACATATTTCTAACCTACCCCAATACTCTTGCCAGAGAAGAGGAACGTGCAGTTTAAAAAAAATGGTTCAAATGGCTCTGAGCACTATGCGACTTAACTTCTGAGGTCATCAGTCGCCTAGAACTTAGAACTAATTAAACCTAACTAACCTAAGGACATCACACACATCCATGCCCGAGGCAGGATTCGAACCTGCGACTGTAGCGGCCGCTCGACTCCAGACTGTAGCGCCTAGAACTGCACGGCCACTCCGGCCGGTGAACTTGCAGTTTAATGTGCAATCTGAATGGTATATTATTCGTAGTAAATCTTCTCATTATTGAGAGATGAAATCTGTGCTGAAGGTGGACTGAAATATTGCATGATCCAACTGGGATTTGACCCTGCTACCTCTGGGTTACCAGACATGTGCTTTACTACTAGATTACCAGCCCTGACAGGCGACTTATACTTCAGTAATGAATACCTTAGTAGATAGTTCAGCTGAGGAGGAAAAGAAATTCTGGTTAACAGAAGGAGTACTTCAATTGATCACACACAAGAAAGGAATTTTAAAATGTTCAGGAAAAGAGAAAAAAATTCAGCAGTATACATCGTTTATGAATAAAATCAATAGGAAGTGCAGGGGAGCTAAGTGAAACGACAGTAGGAAAAATGTGAGGAAATCAAAAAGGAAATGGTCATCAGGTGGACTGATTTAGCATATAAAAAGTAAAAATAGTTTTAGGTGATTTTAAAATGATGGACATTAACTTGTAAAAGAAATTCTAATGTTCAACACAGAGAAAAAAGAGATAAGTGGAACGAGTACAGTGGGAGCCTCTACGAAGTAGTGGCACTGTCTGATAATGTGATGGAAGATGAAATGGTTGTTAGCATGGAGGACATAGAGTCAGAGCTTAATAAAGCTTTTGAAGACTGGTGATCAAACAATGCAGAAGGAACATATAAAATTCCAGTGGAATTTTTTATTAGTTAGTTATATTACTTGTTCCATGGATCATGAACACAATTCTTTCGTAATGATGTGGAACGTGTCAAAGTACACAAGATTCATTTATCCCAAATAATCATTGTTAGTCTTATATACGGTACAATTGTTAATGCTTACTGTATTTCTTTGGCCTATGTCTAAAAATTCATCTATGGAGTAGAAGGAGTTGTCATTCAGGGATTCCCTTAACTTACTTTTGAATGCCGATTGGTTGTCTGTCAGACTTTTGATATTGTTTGGCAATTGATCAAAAATCTTTGTGGCAGTATAATTCACCCCCTTTTGTGCCAATGTCAAATTCAATGAACGGTAGTGAAGGTCACCCTGTCTCCTAGCATTGTAGCTGTGGACTGTGCTATTAATTTTGAAGTGATCTGGGTTACTAACAACAAATTTCATTAGGCTGTATATATATTGTGAAGCTACTGGCAATATCCCTAATTCTTTAAATAATTGTCTACAAGATGATCTTGGATGAGCCCCAGACATTATTCTGATAACACATTTTTGTGCAATAAATACCTTCTTTCATAGTGATGAATTGCCCCAAAAGACGATTCCGTAAGAAAACAACAAATGAAAATATGCATGGTAAGCTAACTTACTGATGTGCTTGTCTCCAAAGTTTGCAATGACACTAATAGCATAGGTAGCTGAGCTCAATCGTTTCAGTAGATTGTCAATGTGTGTCTTCCAGTTTAAATTCTGATCAATATAGACACCCAGAAATTTTGAACAATCTGCTTTAGCTAAAGATTTTCCCCCACACTCTATATTTATTTCCGGTGTTTTGCTTTTCCCTGTACTGAACTGTATGTACAGTGTTTTTTCAAAGTTCAATGAAAGTCCATTTGCGGAAAAACACCTAATAACTCTTTGAAAAACATTATTTGCATTTTCCTCAGCTGATTCTTGCTTTTTAGGCTTGATTACAATACTTGTGTCATCTGCAAAGAGAACCAAGTTTGCATCTTCATGAATATAATTAGGCAAGTCATTAACATATATTAAAAACAATAAAGGCCCCAAGACAGAACCCTGTGGTACCCCATTCTTGATACATCCCCAGTCTGAATAATCTGCTGCCCTTTGTGTACTATGTGGGTTTACTGTTTCAACCTTCTGCATTCTACCAGTTAAATATGAAGTGAACCATCTGTGTACTGAACCATTCATTCCATAGTACTTCAGCTTATCTAAGAGGATTTCATGATCCACACAATCAAAAGCCTTAGAGAGATCACAGAAAATCCCAATTGGTGATGTTCTACTATCCAGAGCATTTAAAATTTGATCAGTGAAAGCGTGTATAGCACTATCTGTTGAAACACCTTTCTGAAAACCGAACTGACATTTTGTTAGAACGTTATTCTCACTAATGTGTAAAGTTACTCTTGAGTACATTACTTTTTTCAAACACTTTTGAGAAGGATGTCAGAAGTGAAATAGGACGATAATTGTTGACGTCTGTCTTGTCACCTTTTTTTATACAAGGGTTTAACTATGGCATATTTCAATCTGTCAGGAAATATTCCCTGATTCAATGAGCTATTACATATGTGGCTAAGAACTCGACTTATCAGGTGTGGACAAGATTTTAGTATTCTATTGGAGATACCATCAGTTCCATGTGAGTTTTTATTCTTAAGTGAATTTATTATTTTCTTAATTTCAGACGGTGAGGTGGGTAGGATTTCAATTTCATTTGTTTGCACCGGGAATGCCTCTTTCATATAGAGTTCTGCCCTATCTGGTGAGCAGCTGGTGCCTATATTTTCCACTACATTTATAAAATGATTATTAAAAATATTTTCAACCTGTGATTTTTAATTTATAAGCTTTTCTTTGTGCTTAACAGTAATACCGTGTTGTCCTGTGACCTTGGTTGCCCTGTTTCCCTTTTAACTATATTCCATATTGTTTTAACTTTGTCATCAGAGGTGCTAATCTCAGACTTGATACACATACTTCTGGATTTTTTTTTTTTATAACTTTCCTTAATATATTACAATATTTCTTATAATGGTTGAGCTTTTCTTCATCTCGACTTATTCTAGTGTCTTGGTATAGTTCCCATTTCCGGCTACAAGAAATTTTAATCCCTTTAGTCAGCCATGGTTTTTTATCAAGTTTATTTGAATTATGATTCACTAATTTCTTAGGAAAACTGTTTTCAAATATACCCACAAGTTTATCATGGAATAAGTTAAATTTAACATTCGCATCAGGTTCCCGATAAACATCCTCCCAGTCTACCCTTTTCAAGCTTTCCTTAAATTGTTGAATTGTTATATGGTTAATTGGGCGTATTATTTTGTTTGTTTTTTTCACATTACTGTATGGAGCAAAGTCATGAATTGAAAGTAACTGTGCATCGTGATCAGAAAACCCGTTCTTAATAGGATAGGTGCTTACTTCTTTTACTTTATCTTGGTCTATGAAAATGTTATCTATCAGGGTGCTACTGTCTTGTACAATACGAGTAGGAAAATCAATGACTGATGTCAGATTGTAAGAGCAAAGTAATAGTTCAAGGTCGTTCTTCTTGCTTGAGTGTTTAAGAAAATCTATGTTAAAATCTCCACAAATGATAATGTGTTTTCCCTTTTCTGACAGATAATGCAGCAAGAGATCTAGGTTTTTAAGAAACATTTGAAAATTTCCAAGTGGGGACCTATACACAGTCACAATTATGAATTTACCACTGCCCAATTTAAGCTCACAAGCGCACTATGTTCCCCCTTAACATAAATGGCAGCTCCTCCTTTCTCCATGTTGTCTCTACAAAAATAAGTTGCTAGTTTATACCCATTAATATTTACATTTTCCATTTGTGTAGTTATATGATGTTCAGACAGGCACAGTACATCAACTTCTGTTGTATTTTTAATATTCTCAAAACAAATTATTAGTTCGTCTATTTTGTTCCTTAATCCCCTGATATTTTGGTGAAATATATTAACACAACTGTTTCCTCTACCTTTATTCGAACCATTTATTTTTTTACCTTTAAGAGCTGCCTGTCTGGATATCTTGTTCAACCTAAAAAAGGTGCCCCTATGCCCTTTCGGGTCACAGGGGTTTTGCCTTGAGTGCTAGTGGCCCCCTTTAGACGACCTACAATTAAATCAGCTAATCTATCCTTCCCTCGACTATTTAGGTGCAGACCATGTCGAGTGTATCCCCATCTCCCAATGCTACCAACAGGCACTGTATAAATGTGTGTTTTTGCACCGTCCAGCAGCTGCTCGCTCAACTCTCTGTTAACTCGCCACACAGAAGGGTTAACCGAGGGCTGATCGTAACGCTGCAATACCTCAACAAAACCCACATTCGTACATCCTGTTGCAGCTCCTATTTTATCCAGGTCACTCTTAATATCATAATTCCTATCCTTGGCCAGGCTGTTTCCTGCCCCACCTATTACTATCACCTCATCATTCTTGTCAAAGTCCCTACAGAGTGGTCCTATGTCTTCTATCACCTGGCTAAGCCTAGCACTTGGCTTAAACAAACTCATGACCTGGTAATCTGCTCCTAATTTCTCCTGCACTAGTTGGCCTACACTGCACTAGTTGGCCTAGGGGAAGTGGCAACCAAATGATTATTGAAGTCAGTGTGTAAACATACCTTCAGGCTTTTGGAAGAATACCATATGCTCAATTCCAAATATAGTAAGGGCAGATAAATGAGAGAACTGCTGCACAATGAACATTACAGACATTGCATCTAGACATGCATATGTATGTCTGCCCATTTGGTGACATTTTGTATAAGTTAACTCTGATGAAGGCAATGTTTAGAAGCTCAGCAGCATTTCCAACCCCTGTTTATATGCATGTTGACCACTCAATGCCCCAACTATGCATCTACTTCCTTTATTTGTAGTCTCCCTGTACTTTATAATATCATATTACATTGTACAGTGCTGTAGACAGAATCACTCTGCTGCAGAGTATGCACTGGTATGAACCTTCCTGGCAGATTGAAACTGTTTGCCAGACCGAGACTCAAACTCAGGACTTTTGTCTTCTGCTGCCAAGTACACTATTGACTGAGCTAAAGAACCATGATTCGCAACCCGCTCTCACAGCTTTACTTCTGCCAGCACCTTGCCTCCTATCTTCCAAACTTCACAGAAGCTCTAGTACAAAACTTGCAAGTGTAGAACTAGAAGAAAAGATATTGTGGAGATATGGCTTAGCCACAGCCTCGGAAAATTTCCATAATGAAATTTTCACTCTGCAGAGGAGTGTACACTGATATGAAACTTCCAGGCAGTTTAAAACTGTGTGCAGGAGAGTTTCTGTGAAGTCTGGAAGGTATAAGATGAGGTATTGATGGAAGTAAAGCTCTGAGGATGGGTCATGAGTCATGCTTGGGTAGTTCAGTCAGTAGAGCACTTGCCTGTGAAGGGCAAAGGTTCTGAGTTCGAGTCTCGCTCAGGCACACAATTTTAATCTACCAGGAAGTTTCAACAGTACTGTAAGTTTGGACATACACAGGAGTTTAGAGCATACTGACTAACATGTGATTGTATAATGTCTGTAGCCAAACAAATGAGATGTCATCAATCTCTGCCTGTTGTGTAATTACGCAACAAGGTGAAAGAAATCAGTTTCATGGTGTCAGCTCCAAATTTCTGTAAAAACAAAATTAAGGAGTGTATGAAAATTAGAAAGTTGAGCAATCAGACAAACAGTGACAGAGTTTTGAATATATCCAAGGCTCGTCATCTGACAACCAGTTTTTAAAATCTGATCAACAGGTATACCACTGCTGGTGTCGGGAAAACAAATTTGAAATATAAAGGATTGAGTACAGTTAACACCAGAATTTGAACTTGGTTATAGATACTTGCACATTCTCAACAATATCTCACAATTTGCTTGGAGCCTAGACAGCTAGAATACCTAAAATTATCACTCACAGTACGCAGATAAGGTAACTGTGTCAGTAGAATCAACCTTCCTGAACACACACTAACAGATGAGTTCTATTTAAAAAATTCTGGAATATTTGTAATTTTGCGCCAATGTTGTGTTGGAGCAAATGCAGTTGACATCCCTGCACACACTTGTGTTTAATGTGTAGCTGCCAGAAGCTTCATTGTTGTATGTCTCTTAGTTATTGTTAAATGCTGTATTGAGTACAGGGTTGTGTCACACAGTTCCCAAATTTCAAAATGGCAGAATTAGAGGAACAACGCATGCATATTAAAGTTTGCATGGAACTCAAGAAAACCTTTACAGAGATACACCAAATGATGCAGGAAGCCTACAGTGATGAATGCTTAAGCCATAGGGGATTTTACAAAAGGTTCACACAGTTTAAAAATGCCCAGATGGAAGTTAAAGATGACCCTTGTTTAGGACACCCTTTGACATCTACCAACGATGTTCCTTAAAAGAATCGTATAGCTCCTGTGGACTTTTTTTAATTTCCAAAGTTGAAAATCCCATTGGATTGAAGATTTGCAACAATAGACAAGATAACAAAAAATTCGCAGACGATAGTTTGCATGATCAAAGTGAGAGGAGTACCAAGACTGCTTCTGGAAGTGGAAATGACACTGAGAGCAATTGTGGAGGAGAATATTTCAAAGGAGACCTTGCACAGTAAGTAAAATGTAAATGAGAAAAGTTTTGTGGACATAGTTCCGGAATTTTTTGATTGGACCTCATGTATCTTAATTCTGTCTGTGTGTGATTCAACTCTTTATATTCACTAGGTTTTAATTAATTTTCTGATCTTGGCTTGTTCTTTTTAATATATGATTTGATTGCTTCTAATTGAGCTAGTTTACATTTTAGTTTTTTGCTGATTTGTTAATGTATTAACTTACTTTGCTGTAGTTTATATTAAGGGTAATATGTTGGTTTCATTATCTGAACATCCCCTCTGCCATGTGGATGCAAGGTGCTCTGCTGATTTGGTTACAAATTGTTGATTTTTCAACATGTGTGTGTGTGTGGGGGGGGGGGGGGGGAGGAAGAGAGAGAGAGAGAGAACGAGAGAGATAGCTTGATAGTGGCTAAAGAGATAAAATAAATATGGTATGTCATATAATGAGAATTCTCCAGTGTTGTCTATGTGGTTTCCTAGACATACAGTTGCTTGAGAGTCTGTATGATGACTTTGATTATTGCACTACGGGATCCTACAGCATTGATGGATTGCACTCTACACAATAAAGCTACAGAGATCCAAGACATCTTTCCCTCATTTAGTAACTGACCAAAGACTAGTTAAGGATAAGGAGGCCCCAAGAGGTAGTGTCTTTTATTTGAGTATGCCTGGCTTAGCTAACATGAATTTTGAAAAAGGACTTGTTAATGATATCTGTGACATCGCAGCTCAGTTGAAAATATGAATTGTCGTAGCCAATCACATTTATTATATTAAACATTCTGCTTTACATTTCAGGGGCTTATACCCCACTCCACAAGTGGATTTATGTTAATCAATGTGGCATGGGCTGTATTGAATGTACATTTTTTGAGTAATGTATAATGACTGAAAGACAGTGCCATGAGTTTCCTACAATTTGTTCATACAATACATCATGCGTATTAATGTCTACCTGGTGATGGTGGTATGATTCTGTAAAAGATGCAGTGAAAATCAGAATGAACATTAATAAAACCTAAAAACTGCAGGGACGATTTCCTGACTGAAGATGGAGAAAAAAAAAAAGGTTGTATGAACATGTGCCTGGAAATGCATCATTGCCACGGTAGATGGTGGGGACAAATGAAAGTTCCTCTGACCATGTGCTACATGTTTTTGTGTGGTGCAGACTGTGTGATTGACACAGCATACTGTAAGCAGTAGAATGGTCTGGTATTCACGTCAGAAACAAGCCGAGATTGTGTTTGCGTACGGCCAAGCAGATGGAAACAGTCAAGAGGCAGCACAGGTATACCAAAACAAGTACCCTCTCAGACACCAACCACATCACACAACATTTCAGGCCCTTTTTGGGCATTTGTGTTGTCATGGGTCCTTTCAAACAGATGATCTTGCAGGGAGGTGTCAGTCTGTGCATGCACCAGATTTTGAGGATTAGGTTTTACAGGATACTGAGACGAATCCTAGTACTAGCTCTAGGCAAGTGGCCTGCCAACAAGGTGTAAGCCAAAGTATGATTATGTGTATCCTACATGGTAACTACGTGCATTGCATCCCATAGTGGCCACTTTGAACATTTGTTGTGACATGTTTACAATGCAGCTCTGTACTGTGTTCTGCTACAGTTTGTTGTCGTTACACCATCCATTTTCAGACACATGTTCACAGTACCTTTTTTCCTCCATTTCCAGTTGGGTATCCATCACTGCAGTTTGTCAGTGTACACATATTTCACATATGAAAAATTGTCTGTACCTTGTTGTAACTTAAACTGTACAATGAGTTTTTGTCTGAAGCACTATGATTTAGTTTATCTGGTAAAGTGTAAGCTTTATTTGGAGATTTTCTGACTTCTCTTTTATGATGGCATCAGTGGATAATCCACCTAGAGGAAGCCTAATTTGCGTGTTTGGCTTGTTATCAGTCAGAACTGGCTAAAGTATAAAGGACTATTCTTTGCAATTACTGCAGTTTGTATGCTGCTGTTGACTGGAAAAACTGTATAATGCTCTCTACCATACACTACATCTCAGATCCACAGAGCAGTGTAAGTAGAATCATTTGTATGTTCTACTGCAGAATAATGCTGAAGACAACTTTCCCAGATGGTCCAGTAGTCTCAAATACTATCTGTGATTTATTGCTTGCACTGTTAAGACTTTATTGTTGGTCTGAGTCTCATTAGGATGACTTAATAGCTACTTAAAGGAGATGTGAACTTTTAATACTGGTGTCCAATGATATTTTAGGCACAGGATGAAGCAGCAGTTAGTTGGTAGCATTCGATGTTCCCTTGACGCAGATCATGAATTACATTATCTTCATCTTGGCTTGAAACTTATCACTGTATCATCTGATTTTGAGTGCCAACAGTGGTGTCTTGTATACAGTATAGTGTGGGTTGTGAATATCTAAACAGATATAAAACGATATTGTAAAGTTTTCATACTAATTTCACTTAAAGCATAAACTATTTTTCCACAGTGTCTTTTGTTAGTTTTATTTTTATTTATGTGCATTGATTATTGTAATTGAATTTTTTTTAGGATATGGGAAAAAGGTCAAAAGACAAGCGTGACATTTATTACCGCCTAGCAAAAAGTGATGGTTGGAGAGCAAGAAGTGCTTATAAATTAATACAGATAGATGAGAAATTTAAAATTCTTGATGGTAAGTACTTTAGAAAGCCACAAACGCAAATAATTCTGGCTTAAACAAAGTTACAAATATGTGTGTTTGATTGCTAAGAACAATCGTAAGTAATATCATAGCCACTGGTCAATCATTTTTAACTGTACAAAATATTTGGCAATTTCATTTCTTTGCATTGTCTGTCATCCAAGTACCTACTGAAATATGATAAAAGTTGATACTTTTTGTTGCCATTGGTTTTTAATGAACCACTTTTCTGAAACAATTTTTGAAATCATAATTGTGGTAAGAAAAATGGTTCAAATGGCTCTGATCACTATGGGACTTAACATCTGAGGTCATCGGTCCCCAATTGTGGTAAGACACAGCATTAATTTTGAAAAAGTCCAGTGTTTTGTGCTTATTTCCAAAAAAATGCATATGGACGGGGTACACACAAATAAGCATTAGCTAGATAATTACAAGGCTCATCCATAAAGTAAGTTTGCCGCTCGTCCCACAGCTTGCAAACTATATGGTGCATGAAGCGACTGCATGCACATCATAAAGTACTGATGTGCCTTGGTACATGTGCTAATGGAACTTTCTGAGGTCTCATAGTAGCTTCATGCCAGCAGTTGTTAATGGAGGCTCAAATTTCAGTTCCCAGTATATGTGAAGCACCCCACTGATAAAGTTTTTGAATGCACAGATTTAAATTCGTTATCATCTGTGCCAGGCCCATAGGCATAATGTCATGATCAAGCATTTGGTATGTCACAGGTGCAGCAACTTTGTAACTGGTCACCTAGATGTTTATGACAAAGAGCGCAGCAGGAGACCATGCCTCTGTACAATCAAACTTGTGGAGCTCTTGGTGGAACACATTGTGGAGAATCGTCACACCACAGTCATGGTACTCAGCAGTCAGATACTTTTTGCATAGAATTGTCATGGAACCCGTATTGTTCCAGAAGTTGTCTGCCTTAGCAACTGACTCCAGAACAATAAGCAAAGTGCACGGTGGCAGCTTTCACTTTTCTGCAGCAGTACCATGATGACAGAAATGAGTTTCTGAACTGGATAATCACAGGTGATGAGACATGGCTTGCCCACAGTAGTCCAAAAATCAAGCAGCAATCAGTGTGTTGGTGTCACACTGCAAGATGAAATTCGAGCAGACTGTGTCAATGCTGAACATGCTGTGTTGATTGTTCTGGGACAAATGGAGAGTTCTCTTTTCAGATTCCTGATCAGTAAGACAGGGAATGCTGATCATTCATGCAAAATAATGCGGAAATAGTGACAGGTCATCCAAAGAAGTGGTGCAGAATGCTCAGTTCTGGTGCCACCTTGCTGCACAATAACATTCAGCTGCACACAACTCTTGCAAATATTGTGCTGTGGCAACAAGTGCAACAGGAGCCAACAGCAACCTGCACAATGGTGACGGTATTCTAGTCCAACCAAGGCAGAAATTTAAACCAGCCAGCTTACTAGCAGATCAACAGAGGACAACACTAGTAGCCAGGCCAGCAGCAGCTCCAAGGTGTGTGCACAGCACCAGCCAGTGAATGCATGCCAATCTGTGCGCACAGACCAAACTATTTCCTACTTCCTCTGAAACTAAGCTTGAACTAATCATTTGGAAATGTTACTCTGCGAGACAACAATTTACGCCTGCACTGTGATGGTAGCCAGCAGTTCCAGTGCAGCCAGCCACATTGGATAGACCTCACCTGTACAATGTCTACCATGATGAGCGCTTCTACTCTTTGCCGTCACTGTGAAGTTGTACTGGCCCAAACAGGACTATGCCAAGTGGAACTGGCTGACAATCTTAATAACTGGATATGAAATGATATTATATGCAGTTGTGGTTACAGTGATTCGTATTCCATTCCAAGCCACTGAATTTTTGTTCTTTAAGAACAATATTGTGTATCCCACATCTGTTTTACAGATTTTATTAAAAGTTTTGAAACAGCATTTTTGTCACTGTTTCTGAAATTATCCTTTTGTAAATAGGCTCTCAAGTCTACATCAAATTTGATTGGATTTATAAAGAATTTATTGAACGATTTAATTTTGAACAGCAGTTACAGTAATATCATTTTTTAAATTAATTAGAAAAATAGCTTGACTTTTAACATGGGTTCCCAATTCCAATTTGACAGTAGACTACACAGCCACTGTCTTACTTCTATGTTTAGCAATGAACATATTATGTGATATTTTTTGCCGCAAGGGATTGGAATCAATGTGTGGTAACCATCTATGCCTCTCTGTCAGTCTCAAAATGCTAACTCTGGCTGAACAGTAGTTTCCTGAGATTCCAAAACAGATGGAAATCATTGGGAGTTAGGTTTGGGCTGTAGGGGATGAACACAATAACTAACTTCTTAAGCATAAAAATAAGAACTTTCTTGACTGACTGAATCCTCAAACAATCTGAGTTCCAAAAAGTAACAGTGACAGTTGAATGCCTTTGAAGTCAGTAGCAAAGAATTTTGCAATACTGGCACTTAGGATACATTTTGCAAGTGTAGGAGAAGCAGAAAATCTGATGTAGACTTGAGAGCCCATTTACAAAAGGATAATTTCAAAAACAGTGACAAAAATACTGTTTCAAAACTTTTAATAAAATCTGTAGAACAGATGTGGGATAAACAATATTGTTCTTAAAGAACAAAAATTCAGTGGCTTGGAATGGAATATGAATCACTGTAACCACAACTGCATATAATATCATTTCATATCCAGTTATTAATATTGTCAGCCAGTTCCTGATACAAGGGTGTTTCCCGAATGTGTCAATATACGCAGAGAAAAATTCTTTGCTTAGTAATAAATCAACAGGAGGTCTGGAAAGTTAACCCCCACACTCTTTTTCACCCTCCTCCCCTCCTAGAGGCATCTAAAGTAATCAAAAATATTGTGTCAAACCAAAAGAAAATAAATTATTCCATAAAATGCGTTTTTAATAAGTTTTTCTTCCATAACGTAAAAAGCAATATAAATGCCATCAGTAAGTTTACAAGCAGGTGGTTAACGAAAGGATAGGCTAATTGTAAATGGATGTGAGACATTCATCACAGTAGACAAGAAACTTATATCCACTGAGATAGAAATTGATGATTGGGCAAGATTCAGCATCAAGAGTAGACACAAACTTATAATTTAGTGCTTCTATCGATTACTCAGCTCAGTCCCCTGAAGAATGTAGAAACTGTAGAAAAGCTTCAGGTTGCTAGTACAAGTAAGGTAATCTTTGGAAGAGACTTTAATTGTGCAGCAATCTGTTAGGATATTTATAGTTTTGTAATCTGTGGACATGACAAAACTTTCTTTGAATAATACCAAACAGTTAGTTTTGTAGAAATTACAATATTTTGAATAGGATTTATCTGTTTTGAACATGAAAACAATTGCTGCCTTATGCAGAAATTCATGTTGTAGGGAACTCTCATGTCTGGCTGATGAAGCAATTCGGCTTGACACAGTTTAGAGAGTCCACCTAAAAAAGAGGAATGGTGAAGAAAAGTTTAATTTAGAGCTGATACTAATTTCACCTGGATACATGTGGCTGGATTGGCACACCAGATGGAGTATAAAGGAAGTAGCATCAAAGGATTAGTCATCAATTAATTACAGCAACTCTCTTGTTTCTGTCACAGCATTGGAAGATAGGTGCATGTCAGAAATTGAATGAAATTTTAAAACAGAGAACTGATGTACAGAAATTGTTAAATAATAAATTCTTGTCATGAGTTGAGTGTCAAGATGCACACTTACATTTCAAAATTATAACAGCAACAAAAAGAAAATCACAAAAGAATGAAGTTATAAACACTTCCAAGAAAATACTATTTAGGTCATCAAGTATTCAAAATGCATACTGTCTACTCCAGTAAATTTATTCAGCAGGTGGTACAAGGACTTCTGGAGAAACTGGAGAGTGTAAGGGTACAGTACCCCTACATAGTATCTATCATGCACTATGCAGTGATCATAAAAATAAAGCAAAGACTGTAGTGCAGTCAACAGTGTGTGAGTGAGTGAGTGAGTGAGAGAGAGTCGAATGTTAGAGTCCATGAGTGGAAGTTGGGTGTGCGAGAAGCTAGAGACATTTGCTTGGTAATGAGACTGGGGATTAGTGGCAGAATATAGGTGTAATGGCACACAGTATTTGATTTCTGTTTAGAGTTTATGAATGCTGGTTTACGAAAGGGTGTTTTGATTAATAAAATCCAGTATTTGTGAGAAGGATATGCTATCATTTAGTAGCTTTCCTTAGATTTCACAAGAAAAAAAGGGCGTGACAATGAGTTTCATGAAAAGGAGCTATTTACCTATTATGCTAAATTAATTAAATATAACTTTATCTTCAGCATATGCGAATAATAAAGTTTTGTGCAAAACTGGGGGAGATGTTATAAGATATTCCTTTGATTTCATTGCATATGCTATGACAGTATAATACTTTAAATCCTCTTGGGTCATCAGGAACATATGCATAGACTTCATCTTTGAGTTTGCCACAGAGAGTCCTATGATATCTAATCAGGCTGATGAGTAGGCCAACTGATAATTTCTTCACTTTGTATCCAGTGACCAGGAAAGGACTGAGTGAGCACTTTCCTAGCCATAAGTGAATAGCGAACTGGATGCCCATCAGACTAGTACCACATACATCTATATATTTCAAATGTCACTTCTTCTGGGAGTCTCTATAATGCTTTGGTAACAAATTGTGCTTGTCTTGTACTCATTAAGATTTCTTCATAAGTGTAGGAACCATTCATCCAGTCTCACAACAAATGTTCACACTCCACTGACTGTTGTTCAACCTTGCACAGCCAGTGCAAATTCTCAGCGGCCCAATAATCCATGTTTCTGACATAAATATTTACCTGATTTATGAAGGTAGATAATTCTTTAAAGAAAGAACATTTTGTCCAAGTGTCACACCAGAACTGAGCAAAATATTCCATACATATTCTGCTATCCCCCTAGTTAATCTGCTGGTGAAGTGACACATGATATGGATGGAAGCTGTTTGTGTGTTAAAAGAGAACAATACCGGGCTGAGGCATTCATAGTTCCTTGAGATCTAACATTTGGATTATGAGCAACAGCTGTCAGAACATATATTTTTTTGCTGAACTCATTGCAGACTTGCTCCTTACCCTCTGTGTATTGTTCCAGTGCCCTTCCAATTTGCTGAATTGTCATTGCTATTGAACACTTTTACTTTTATGAGTATAACTCAACTGTTCTCTTCACATTCCTTCTTTGTTCTTCATAAAGAAGCAGTGTATCTATTATCTTATGGTTTGTGGAAGATTTTTATTATAGCAAGCTGGCCAGTGCTTTACCCATGTGAACAACTAAGGCAAATGAAAGCTATAATTTCTCTGTGACCCTTTTATACCAATATTGTGATATGGCAATACTATGTTTTCTCTTTATCCAATCTGACATAGTTTCTTATTTAAGTGTGAAATCATGGACTTCTGCCTAAGACAGCAATCAGTTTCATGTGCAAAACAGATGGAGCGTAGGATCTAAATATTGTAATTTCTCTGAAACTGCTAGTTAGATTTCAAATAGTGAAATGCAGTACAACATGGCTCTCTTATAACCCTTCAGGGATATGGTCATTAACCTCATTTTTAGTCTTTTACTCCATTTTGCAATCCATGTTCTTGGTTTACTGTTGTCTTTATCAGTTCTCATTATTCATTGGTCTTTGAAGCTCTACCCACCTCTCTCTTTCTAACTTGTACATATTTTTTTTTTATTTAATTTATCTCCCTCTGTCCAAGAACTGCAAGAGGCACATTTAATGGTAGTCTCTCCACTTGAGAATTTCAACTTCATCCTTTGCTGTCAATCTATTTTTCTGCATCTTTATACGTTATTAGTTATTGCAGTTTGATGTACTGGAAATTACCACCATTTTCTTTTTTTTTTTAACTTCCTGTGGTAGTTTTTATATCTTTTTGTTATTGGTAACTCTTTCTTTCCACTTTAGATAGGGATCGCTCATCCACATAATGGATTATTTATTTTTGATTGTTGTGATATATTAAGATAAATTTCTGAAAAAAGTAGTTATTACTACAGTCACCAAAATTTATATCTGCCTGGGCTGAATATGCAAAAACATTCTCTTTGTTGCAGAAGTTAGACGAGTAGTTGATTTGTGTGCAGCTCCAGGTAGCTGGAGTCAAGTCCTATCCAAGAGACTCAGGTGAGTTCCTAATATTTTGTCACCACTATATCTGAGTAATGTGCATCAGCAGTACCACAACATCACATCTGTTACTACCAGCCACAAACCTTCTGATGTCATCATGATTATTCTTAAATCATATTTTATAGAGTGTACTTTTAAATCTTTGATAATGTAATGGTTCAAAAGAAATGCATCCTGGCTGATGAAGATTAATAGGAAAATGTATTGAAGATTTTTAATAGTTTCTCATGCACATGACTTTGGTTATCATACACTACCTGATCTAAAGTATCTGAACACCTGTTAATGAACATGGATGTGGAGTGAGTTCACTCTTCACCTCTATGACAGCTTGAACTCTGCAGGGGATACCGAAACCGGAAAAGGTAGCTAAATTGAGCGAAGTCGATATTGTAACTCATCCCAAAGGTGTCCAGTTGAGGTCAGGTTGAGATTCTAGGTACATCAGTCTATTTCGAGAATGTTATTGTCCACAAACAGTTGCCACACAGATGCAGCTTTGTGATTTGGTGCATTGTCATGCTGACACAATCAGTCATCATCTCCATACTGGTCCTCTATTGTAAGCAGTTCACAATGCTGTACAGTGTGTTCATATCCTGCTGCATTTAGCATTTTCTTAAGTGTAATAAGGGGACCACACACCAGTGCTGAGAAACATCCTCCTTCTCCTTCATTGTTAGCTGTACACAGGATGGCTTGTAATGTTGTCCAGGTATTCGCTGAACCCAAGCCATTCCACTGGTTTGCCACAGGGTATAGTATGAAACATTACTCCAAATAACTCTTTTTCCAGTCATCCAATGTCCACTGACATTACGATTAACAGCAACTCAACACTGCACAATAGTCTTTAATGAACGGTGACAGGAGCCCAAACAGAAGTTGTAGATGTACTAGACCATTTATAAAAGCTCTGAAATACCAACGGAAACCTGGATCTGAAGCTAGAACAGAAAAAAACGGTTGATTGCTGCCCTTTACCATTTTGGAAGTCATATCACAGTCGTTGATCAGGTTCAACTTCTCTAATGGAAGGTACTTTTATGAGCAAACCAAATGTTGCTTACCATAGATTACAGAAATGTGTGGCTTATGAGAAGCTGTTTGACCATTGAACTTAATTCTTTTTAATTCCCTAGGCACAGACATTGTTCTAGCTCAACTACTGATAGTATTCTGGAAGTCAGGAGTGATTCCTTCTGCTGATTTAATGCGATTTTTTACAACCACTCTCTGCAATGCTCAACAGTCCTCCTTGTACATCAGTACATGAGGTCTGCCTGGTCTTGGTTTATCTGTGGTTGTTCCTCTGTTTTTCCATCTTACAGTCACATTACCAACAGTCAGATTGGTAGCTATAGAAAGGTTGCAATTTCCTGATAGATTTGTTATACGAGTGCCATCCACAACTAGTTTTTGGTCAATGTCACTGAACTGTCCTGATCGACCGATTCTTCTGTTACTGCATCTGCATTAACACCACAACACTCTTCAACTCCTTTTACACTGGTGGATCAGCCTCTCATGGCATCTAGTGGTCAATTACGCATTTCATAGTGGTGTACTTCAAGCTGTTCATTAAATAAGAGAGGTGTTCAATATTTGACTCATCCGATATAATTACATGTCCTATTATATCTCCTAAGAAGGAAAAGTCAGTATGTCTAGTGTTTATTATAATGACTAAATAATATAGTTAGAACAACTAGTAGCCGTGATTTCTGTTATTTTTAATAAGAAATATGCTAGAGGTATATTCTGACAAATACACACACAGGTTAGTTCATCAGACCTCAAGAAGGGTAAGTAATAATCTCAGGTCCTGTGGAGACATATAAGTTATAAACATTACTTTTGCATAGTGCTTTAGTTACTACATAGCACTGATACCGCCTTTGCTACTGAGTACTTTTCTGTTCTATATTTGTTCTGTCAGCAGATGAATAGTTCGTTCTACACAAAGAACTGTCATGGTTATCCAAACTGTTGTGGAACTAATTTAAACATTTATATGTATGGACAGGCATATTCTACTGTTTACATTTGCAAAATTTTGGAAGAGTAGAGTTTAATGTACCACCTGCCATGCTACACAAGGTACGGTAGGTGACCAGTCATGGTGGTTTCTTTTTTTTCCCAAAACAAAACAAAACAAGGCACCATTTGCCTTAATCATTTTAGGAACATCATAGAAATTCTAAATCCCAATTGATGGATAAGGATTTGAACCCTGCTCCTTCCAAAATGCGTCAGGCCTCTTAACCACAATCCCACCAGATGTGGTGCTCACATTCTAGCAAAAACTATTAACAGATTTTTGTAATTCAATATATTCTGGTAATTTATGTGAAAGATCTATTGTTGTGGATTTCTGTTTCTTTTATTTATACCCTTTCTCGTCCAGTCAGCCACTTGTCAGTTTGTCCCATATGCTTAAAAGGAAAGAATACTTAGCTGTTGTCTCTACCAAGAAACATTTCTGCTTTTAAAGGGCTGATGATCCCAACACAGATACAAAAATTGTTGCTGTTGATTTGATGATAATGGCCCCCATTGATGGTGTCACATGTATCTGTGGTGACATTACAAAAGGTGAAACAGCTAAAGAAATTGTTAACCAATTTGATGGAAGCTTAGCAGATCTTGTGGTTTGTGATGGAGCACCAGATGGTAAGTTCTATTCTGAAAATTACTTCAGTGTATTTGACACAGTATACATTAAGACAGTGGCTAATCAGCTAAATATCATCTCAAACTAGTTTTCAATAGGGATACAAGCTGAAGAAATTAATTAAAATTTGTTCCAAGGCTGGGACTTTAACCGAGGTCTCCTGTTCACTAGGCAGATGTGCTATATACTATATAACCCTGGCATAGTGGCTAACAAAGCTACAGCGATCACTCTAATCCAGTGCCCTCCCTAACACAGCTGGCGATTTAAAAAGGAGCAAATCAAGATGGGCTGAGGTCTGAATTGGAGACATGTAGATCATATGTTCCTGAGGAGGTATAAAAAAGATTTCCCCATTATGTCCAAAGCTGGAGTGCTATTCCAATATCAGAGAGCTTCGGCAGTACTGACAGATTAAGAAGGATGATCTGAGGTGTGAATTGAAGTCTGTGTTAGGGAGGGCACTCAACTAGGACAGTCTGTGTAACTGTGTCAGACACTATGCCAGAGCGGTGTAGTGTATAGCACACCTGCCTAGTAAGTAGGACACCCTGTATCAAGTCCTAGTCTTGGCACAATTTTTAATTCATTTCTTCACCTTCTATCCTTGTTAAAGATAAAGTTAGGACTCAATATGTCACCAGGAAAATGTATTTCCATCAGATCAACAGATCAGCTACACCTGAGATACAGGTAGGATTTCCCCATTACGTACAAAGCTGGGGTGCTATTCCAATATTGTAGAGCTGTGGCCATACTGATGATTTAGAAAGGGGGAAATCAAGATGAGCTGAGGTGTGAACTGAAGTTTGTTTTAGGGAGGGGATTGGACTAGGGTTGTCCATGTAATTGTGTTAATCAGTATGCCAGGATGATGCAGTGGATAACACATATGCCTAGCAAACTAGTTTTGTTGTACAATCTTTGTGCCTCTTTAGTTGGTAGTGGAATGCAATGATATGGTAATGTAGTTACTGTATCTACATAGCTTATACCTGTAATGAGTGCCCTGTTTCTTATTCATTACTCTAGTGCCACACAGATGTATTAATCACTTTTGTAATTCTGTCTTTCTTTTTTTGTCTAGCATATTGAAAAAATGACTTAAATGACTTGTATCAAAAGTCTGATTTGCTGGTAGCAGCTATTGAAATGTATTCCTTTTGTTTCACAATATGTGTTTGAGGGTACATCACTATTTACTAAATAGAAGAGGTATGGAGTAAGGTATGGGTACATAGAATGGATGTCAAATTGCTTAGCCTTCTGTCACATGCATGCTACTGTGTCAGCAACCAACAGTTGATCTCTCTCTCTCTCTCTCTCTCTCTCTCTCTCTCTCTCTCTCTCTCTTTATGCTATTTAAAATACTCTTTCACTCCAGTCCCGCAACTCTTTCGTACTAGTATTTATACACATTCCCTGTTTAATGTTCACCTCTCCCACAATAAACATGCTGTCCTTCCATTGGTAGCATCTTTTTGAAAATGTGCGGAAGAATAAAAAAAGGATTGTCAGTGGCATCAGGCATTTTCAGAGTCAGAGGAGCCTATAGTCACTCCCCACCCAATTTTATTTGCTTTTTTATAGTTTACCAGGTGTACCGGTATGAAATGATCGTTTTTTTGTGAAAATGAAACACTAATTTTGAATTGAAAAGTAAAAACATTTTATTCAAAGTACTGGCCATTGCTTTCTATACATTTTGGCCACCTTTCTGGCAATTTGTGGACACCACACCAATAGAAATGTTCGTCTTTTGAAGCAAACCAATCAGACACCCAATTTTCGACTTCTTCGTAGGAATCGAAGTGTTCCTCAGCCAACGTGTATCCCATTGATAAAAACAAATGGTAGTCGGAAGGGGCCAAGTCTGGTGAATATGGCAGGTGGAGTAGCAGCTCCCAGCCAAGTGTTTTGATTGTATCCTGAACCGGTTTTGCTTTGTGTGCAGGTGAATTGTCATGTGAAAAAATTACTTTGCCATGTCTTCTGGTACATTCTGGTCTTTTTTCGATCAATGCATAGTTCAAATCGATCATTTGTTGCCTGTAGCGATTAGTATTCACAGTTTCACTGGGTTTTAGAAGCTCATGACACACCACAACTTTCTGATCCCACCAAACACAGAGCATTGTCGTCTTGCCGAAACAATCTGGTTTAGCAGTCGATGTTGATGGTTGTCCCAGATTAACCCAAGTTTTTTCTCATTTTGGATTCTTAAAATAAATCCATTTTTCATTGCCAGTAACAATTCAATGCAAAATTGATTTTCTTTCATGTCTTTGAAGCAAAATTTGACAAATTGTTTTTCAGTTTTCCATCTGTCTTTCATTCATTTCATGTGGCACCCATTTTCCACACTTTTGGATCTTTCCCATAGCTTTCAAACGGTCAAAAATTGTTTGTTGTGCAACATTTAGCATTGCTACCATTTGCTTCTGACTCAAAGTATCATCTTCATCCAATATTGCTTGCAGTTCGGCGTCTTCGAACTTTTTTGGTGGTCTACCACGTTCTTCATTTCTTACATCAAAATCATTATTTCTGAACCATTGAAACCATCTTTTGCATGTTGCTTCTAATGGAGCATGATCACCATATGCCTAGACAAGCATTGAATGTGACTCTGCAGCACTTTTTTTTTCAAATGAAAACAAATAATTTAATGCTTTCCGCAAATCATCACTTTCTGGTACAAAATTCAACATTGTTAACATGATGAAAACATATGATGTTGTTTGTTCCATGACTTGATGTATACTAAATATCTTTGACAGATGTCATACCACCCAAACAAAAAAAAAAAAAAAATTAAGGCTCGTTCACAACAAATTTTCTCTATCGACACATTTGTATCTTAACACTAATTTCATCTGGTACACCTGGTAGTATTAAGATGTTTTATCAACTTCAAAGAATTGCAATAAATCACATTGTTAATTCCAAACTGTTACAATGTCATTAACAATCTGTTGTTATCTGGTGAACAAACAGTAGTGTTACTGAACAGGTGAAACAAGAAACAGTGTTAACTATGATTAGACAATTGACTCTGTAATCCCTGTCTTAGCTATATTCCTAACTTCCAGTTGACTACTACTTTATTGTATGTAAAATGCTCTTTAAGAAACCTACCCAGCTGTAGCAAAGTGCAGGATGATTGAGAAAGACTTTTTATGTAAATAAAACAGATGATTTAAATTATACGGAAATATGATGATACAATACGCTGTCACAAAAATAATTTTTAAGTCTCCTAGGATGTTACATAGAACGTTGCAAGATGATGAGGCAGTTGCTTGTGAAGCAACAGAAAATGAAAGCTGTTAGATAACCTGAGCCGAAAATGGTTAAATTCCTTATATTCTCTGAACTGGGGCTGTATAAATTTCTCTACAGTAACTGACTAGTAATTCAAGCAAAAGGTCTGTAACTTATGCTTATGTAGACAATATAAAATTTTAAAAATATCTATGGATTGGATCAATAAGTGTGAGACACATTCTGGAACTGTTTACCAAAACTCGCGACCAGACTTGCACCACCTGGAAAATTGCATCCTTGAAAGCCTTAACTGAGGTAAAAGACCAACAAACATCTATCAGATAATGCTGTTCCTTGGAAATGTTGCAACAAAAGGCAACAGCCAATCTTCCCAGTGCTGAAAAATCAAGAATCAAAGGCTCTTCTCAGAGCCATCTCTAATAAGGGTATCACCAAAAATAGGCAATAAATTCTGTCAGAACTTTGCTGCATGCATAAATGGGACTTACTTTGTATTGAAGAAACACACAGAAAAGAAGGGGCAATAAGACCAGAAATACAGGGAATGAAATTAGCTACAGAAAATTCACATCCTAAATATGGCAGAGCTATCATCAGAAAACCTGAAATAGCCATAACATCAACTGATAGAACTACCAACAACAAAAACATAGAACTACTGACTGTTGAACATGGCACCTACACAATAACATCAGTATGTGGAGAGGAGGTCATCCTGACTTTGCCACCTAATTGCAACAACCAGAAAACACAGTTCATTTAGTAGACTATAACTACCACAGCACATCATGTAGCTACAGAGGTACTGATGAGGATAGAGACATACTAGGTAAATGGGTGGGAATAAATAAATTATTCCTGATTCATGACCCCAAGCTACCATGCCCATTCAACAGCAAGATCTGGCATGTGAATTCAACCCCAATAATCATTTCGTAAGCACAAATATGGAAGTTCAATACTTAACAACCTTATACACACCTAACACAACACTGGCCTATTGAAATGCAAATATACACTGCTGTGAGGACAACAAAAATACCATTACTCTGAAGGTTCAAGTTTAAAGAAGGTAAATGGACAGAGTACACTGGGGAACTGGGTGGAGAAATAAAAAATCTCTGCCCAATCCCAGAACTTTACCAATCCTTCATAAGATTTCTAGGAGTCATATACCATGATGCATTTTATCAGGCCTGTCCGACAAATCAAAGGACATCCTGAGGAAATACAAAACACTTTATGAACATGATCCTTTTGGTGAAGAGGTAGTCCTATGCTGAGAAATATCAATGTAAATGATTAGTGAGTCACAGCGGAGGAAATGAGTCGATCCTGGAAAGAATCAATGAGAACCACAGTAGCAAAGTGGTCTGGAACATAGTGACAATGACCGTAAGATAGCCAAGAAAATCCCTGCAGTAACACCTGATCAAATTTCTCACCATCTCCTGCTAAATGGAAAACCCAAAAAGAAATTTCTGGAAATAAAAGTTATCAGAAGCCAGAGCCAAGAATAAAGGCATCAATTACAAGGGAATTAACAGGAACTAACGGTTATAAAACATGTAAGTAGACAATGGACATTAACATGTAAACATGAAAAAGGACAAAGAAATCTATGATTAACTTGAAGCTTCCTGGCAGATTAAAACTGTGTGCCGGATTGAGACTGGAACTTGGGAGCTTTGCCTTTCGCAGGCAAGTGCTCTACCAACTCAGCTACCCAAGTATGACTCACGACCCGTGCTCACAGCTTTCATTCCACCAGCAACTCGTCTCCTAGCTTCTAAACTTCACAGAAGCTCTCCTGCATACCTTGCAGAACTAGCGCTCCTGGAAGAAAGGATACAGCGGAGACCAGGTTTAGCCACAGCCTGGGGGTTGTTTCCAGAATGAGATTTTCACTCTGCAGCAGACTTCCTGGCAGATTAAAACTATGTGTCGGACCAAGAATCAAACTTGGGGCCTTTGCCTATTGCGAGCAAGTGCTCTACCAACTGAGCTACCCAAGCACGATTCACGATCCGTCCTCACAGCTTTAATTCCGCCAGTACCTCCTCTCCTACCGTCCAAACCTCACAGTAGCTCTCCTGCATACTTTGCAGAGCTAGCACTCCTGGAAGAAAGGATATTGCGGAGACATGGCTTAGCCACAGCCTGGGAGTTGTTTCCAGAATGCGATTTTCACTCTGCAGTGGAGTGTGTACTGATATGAAACTTCTTGGCAGATTAAAACTGTGTGCCGAACCAAGACTCAAACTTGGAACCTTTGCCTTTTGTTGGCAAGTACTCTACCAATTGAGCTACCCAAGGACGACTCATGACCTGTCCTCACAGCTTTAATTCCGCCAATACCTTGTCTTTTCCAGGAGTGCTAGTTCTGCAAGGTATGCAGGATAGCTTCGGTGAAGTTTGGAAGGTTGGAGACTAGGTACTGGCGGAATTGAAGCTGTGAGGACGGGTCGTGACTCATGCTTGGGTAGCTCAGTTGGTAGAGCACTTGCCCGTGAACGGCAAAGGTTCTGAGTTCAAGTCTCAGTCCAGCACACAGTTTTAATGTGCCAGGAAGTTTCATATCAGCGCACACTCCGCTGCAGAATGAAAATCTCATTATGATTAACTTGTTTTTGCCCAAAAGTGAGCAACATTCAAAGCATTACAGTTAGCATACAGTTAGAAGCAACTGTACATAAATACACTGTACATAAATACACTTAAGTATAGACTAACAGACATTGAATTAAATTGTCTTTGCCCAGAAATTGGCAACGTCCAAGGCAATAGAACTGGTCAGCATCATCTCTTCTTCTGTATGTGATGACAGGCACAGACAGCAGTTGCGCAGATGAGACATTGTCTGCTCCTCTCCCCACTCTTAAGTTGAGGGTCTTCTAGCGTATCCCTATTTTTCAAGAGTTTCTTTCTACCACCCAACACCAGTTTGTAATTTGTTTAGGGGCTTCCAGGTGCACCAGCTCTCATTATCACTGGGAGGTAGTTCTTCTTTAGGTTGTCTCCAGCCTAGAGGAGCAGTCTCTACTCTCTTTCTCCACATGTCTAGCCTTTGGTTTGTGTTGTTGTTGTTTACATAGACCCTTACAAAACATTTTGTGGACTTCAAGCAAGACAATACTGGCAAATGGGCAAATAATGGGTGAGTGTCGGATGTCAAGACTCTATGTCCTTCTGCTTTTACACCTGCTTCACACCTGATGTTGGGTGGAGCTATACCTGCTAGATGATACAGCTGCTCCGTTTTAGTGGGTCTCAGGCACCCAGTGATTATGCGGCACGTCTCATTCAGAGTGGTGTCCATGTGCCTAGCATGGTAGTAGTTATGCCAGATAGGCGCTGCATATTCGCCGCAGAGTAGCACAACGCCAAAGCCGAAGTCCATTGGCTGTTCACCTCTGTTAGATCTTCTTAGTTTTCATATGATATTATTCCTTATGGACACTTTCATTTTGGTGTTTTGACAATGCGTTTTGAATGTTAGGGTCTGTTCTAAGGTCACCCCAAGATATCTTGGGGAAAATGAATGTTCAAGTTGAGTGCCATTCCATGAAATATTTAGTAGTTGGTTGGGCTGTCTGTTTTTTAAGCAGAAAGCACAGATTTGCCTTTTTGTAGGGTTAGGCCTTAAGTTATTATTATTGTAGAACCATCCTAGTTCTTCCAGTGCATCAGACAGTGCCAGTGTGAGATCATCCATGTACAGAAAACTCCTGGTGTACAGTGGGTGTAGCCAATCATTCATGTGCATATTAAAGAGTATAGGGGCCAGAACACTGCCCTATGGTAGCCCATTCCTCTGTAGTCTCCATCTACTGCGCCATCCTTGAAATTCCAGGAAAAATCTCATGTTGCTAAGGAAGTTTGCTATTAGGGGGTTAAAGTAGAGTCATTAGTAATGTCATAAATTTTTTTCAGGAGTAATGTATGGTTCACAGTGTCGTACGCAGCAAGACAGGTCAACAAAGGCCACACCGGTTACCATACGTGATTCAAAGCCGTCTTCGATGTACTCAGTAAGACTGAGGATCTGTGATGTGCAGCTTTTACTTGGTCTAAAGCCAGCCTGTTGAGGCACAGAGTCAATTGCTTCTGTCAAGCAGTTCAGAATCATTCTCTCCAAGATTTTATACAGATAGTAAAGAAAAGATATGGGTTGGTAGTTCGTAGGGTCATTGTTCTCTTTACTTTATTTAAGGATAGCGATGACATGAGCTTTCCACCAGACTTTGGGGATCCTACCACAGCTTAAGCAGTTGTTAAAATGGTGTAGAATCCATTTTAGTGTTGCAGGACCAAAACGTTTTATTTGCTCATTCCTAAGATCATCCAGCCCAGTGGCCTTTTCTGTTCTACACTTACTAACCATCCTCTTCACCTCTTCCAAGCAGAAAGGTCTATCTAGACAGGTCAGTAACAGAAGTACACGTGTTATTATAATTTGGCTTGATGTTTCTGTCATCCAATTTCCCATTTAATAATAGTTGATGTGCAATATCGTTGACTGTTATGTTTGCATGGAGGGTCACTCTAGCAGGGTCATTCATTATTAAGGTGTCTGAGAAGTTTCCAGGCTTTCTGACTGTTCTTGCTGAAGTCAGTTTCCTCCATAAGCTCGATCCAGTGATCCAACGTGGCGGCTGATATTGATTCAAGTAATTGCAACCCATGGGATATTGTTTCTTCACCAAAAGGGTCTTGCTCAAATACTGTGTAGTAGTGATCAAGATCTGATGGAATCTCAGGGGACAGCCCTTGTAAGTATTTAGTTTGACATCCACGGGGGATGGACATTCTAGAACATTTGTTCACAGCTCTTACAAAATGATCGTATTGCTCAGGGTATGGGCTGATATGTGTTATCTATTGATCATGAAGAGTTGTAAACTTCTTCCAATTTGCTTTTTTAAAGTTATACTGGCAGCGAAATGGAACTGACTGTGGATGTATTACAGCCAAGATCTGACACATGACTGGTGTATTTTGAGATTTAGGCATCAAGGAGCATACTGTCTTTCTGAACAGCTGTGTGATGGTCTCGCTAGCAAATATGAGGTCAGGATTGTATCCATGCTTCCATAGCGCACAGTTGAAAGATGGTGGTGGCTTACTATCGTGTATAAGTATCATAGACACAGAATCCTCCCAGTGTAGTACTGCATCCCCATTGTCATCATCTTCACTGTAACCCCAACTGGCACTATGGCTGTTAAAGTCACCTATTACACACTTAGCTGGCTGACTATGGAAATTAGGTGTGTCTTGAAAAATGAAGGCTTCTGTGGGAGGTTTATAAACTGATGTTACCGTGAGACCACGCAGCTCAACTGTTATGTTTTCAATATTTTTCTTTGCATTAATTCCAGTAGAGTTAATATCTAAGCTGGATTTTGCAAAAATGATGCTGCCATACTTTTACTGTAAAAGAACTTAACCATGGACTGCATTCAATAGAAAACGGGAAAGCAGCATGAAACAGATCAAACACTTTGGGTCTAGTGCCAAAGAATAGATTTTACAACTCTTTAATCACAGTCTAAAAGTGTGGAAGATCCCCAATATTTGTAACAGTACTGAAACCTGGGAAAGATGCAGGCCAACTGAAAAATTACTGCCCAACAGCACTCTTATGGCATCTTTGTAAGCTGTATGAACAAATGATTTTAAATCACATAGCAAATATCGCAGATCAAAAGCACATTCCCCATCAGGCTGAATTCACACCAGGAAAATCATCCACCAGTCAAATCCTGTCCCCTACAAAAAACATAGAGAAAGGCTTTGAGAACAAACAAATCACAGATGTAATTCCGGGGTTCTGCATATGACGCTCTCAATCATAGAATGCTCATGGAAAAACTCTGCAAAACATTTAAGGACCTCAGCTAATAAAAATGATTGAATCTCTATTACAAAACAGTTTCACGTAACACTGGAGAGTAGAAAAAGTCAATGACATCAACAAAATAATGGTAGCGCTCAGTGCAGTTCCCTGCCCCTCCCCCCACCTCCCACACTATGCCTGCCCTCTTTTATGTTACATACTTAAATGCTCAACCAGCACAATACCCTACAATACATTTCTCATATGCAATGATGTGGCTATTACTTATTGCTTCACAAGGAAAGTGCTTTGAGGAGGTAGAAGGCTAACTTGAAAATTTGTTATTAACAAGAGAACCTTTCAAACCAAAGCCCTTGAAGAGAAGTTAGAATTTTCCATCATTGCCCAAACAGACAAACAGAAGGAATAGAAGAAGCCTAGAACATACAGACAAATCATGCTGGACAGATTTCTGATATACAAACATCATTGGCAGAAGAACCACCTAAAGTTTGCTACTAGGAACAGCGTCTTAAAGAACCTAGCAAATAATAAATGGGGAGTCATACCAACTTTATTAAGAACAACTATCCAAGAACTTTGCTTTTCCATGGCAGAAGATGCATGCCCTGTATGGACCAGACATGCATATGCCAAAATAGGCAGTACAAACCTAAACACCATAGACAGTTTAATATCAGGATGTATGAAACTCACACCACTTAGGAAACTGTAAAAAGTGGCCAGATTCTCAGATCCTGAACCCCAAAGAATTGCCCATGAGTCTACAGAAAAGATTAAACATACTTTCAGTGAGTGCCACTCTCTACGTGCAGACCTGGCATACCTAAATCCCACAAGAAATTCCTTAGTAGTGAGCTAAATGAGTCCCAAAGAACTGACCAAATGGCAATGCACCAGGCTGGAAGATTTGGAGAACACTGAATTGCACCAGAACAGGTGAAGTTCAAGTGAAAGTAAATCTAATTAAATTGGGTGTGGTGAAGTTCAGGACATGGCACATCATCTATAATGTCTTAGCTGCCCCATGAGATGTATCCTTGGCTACTTTTTGCTTCACAATAAAGAATCCTGGGCATGAGTTGATAGCAGACTGAAAAACTTTAAAATAAACTTTCTGGGCATGGAAAAGTGAAGTAAAATAAGTCATAACCAAAATCAAGTCCAAATCTGACAGCAGAGTCATTAGTGAAGGGCAACACTTAGTACTTGAAAGCACATTTATTACAAACATCAGCATACAGCCAGAATAGAAGGAAACTCCTGTACAGAGTAAGCAGCTATTTATACAAACATTGAATATTCCAGAATACACAGACATTAAAAACATAAGACATTTTTAGAAACTTCCAGAATTGATGAGTACAAAGTGATAAATAATTGCAGGTGGGCAGGTTTGAACCGGCTACCTGCAGCACTCCATCCAGCAACACTGACCTCAATGTCCCACTTCATGCAGCACAGTTTGCTGCATTGATCCTTCTCCTGGACAAACAGTGACCCACTGTTTCAGAAGTTCTCAGTGGAGCTAAGTACGACACCCTGGCTCTAGATCTTGTCAGTGGTCCTCTGTTTGGCAACACTGGCAGATCCTTGCATTCTGGTCACGAGTTTGTTGAGCGAGAAGCCCTCATTGTCAATCTGTCCCTCCAAACTATAGGAGAACTTCATACAAAAGTCATGGACAGTGTCTCTGCAGTTTTATCTTCTTGATGAAGGGTTACAATCCTCGACATGGTATATGACGTCCGATAAATGAAGAACATGATACAGCCACAAGTAGCACTTTAGTAAGTTTTCCCACATTCTGCACAGGCTTAAAATCCACATCAAGTCTCCCAGGCTGTATCTCTCTGGCCTGTGCTTGATAGTGCTCTCATTCCTTCTCCTGCTTATTTGGTCCTGGTGATGAAGAATTTCATATAGTCAATCTAAGCATCATCCATTTGAAATAAGAACAGTGTATACATTTTCATTTCAGCCTCATGACCATGGAGCAGAAAGAGTAATTTGAAGCTCGTACTGTTGTATTGTATCACAGTCTCTACGTTTGACATCACTGTACATCAAGAGCATATTTGCCAATGTCTTATTAAAGTAGTCTGTGAGACCATTGGCAGTTGTCATCCTGTTTGTGATGTCTCAACATGAAATTATTAATACCTCAGATACTAGTCTCAAATGGGAAAACTTTCCTGCAATCAAGATCATCACACAGAGTGCTCCATGCTTCAAAATGATGTCCTGTGCCAGGAATCTTGGAATTCCCATGCTTTGGAAGTTGGGACAGCTTTTGTAACACTATAGTGATTAAGATAGCCAGTGCTGACTATCATCCATCGACTCCCATTTGTTGACATCAGGAACTTCCCCAAGAGGTTGATTTCAGTTTGGTGGAATGGTTCTGTTCTGGTGAAACTGGTACCAGATGTTCTGGAGGAAACTGTGGCATGTTCTTAAATCACTGACATTTCTAACAGTGGTTCACATAGTAACTAATAGGTCTGTAGAGACACAGCCAGTGAAACTTGCATTAATTATATTTAGTCCCGAATCCCAAGTGACCAGGTGTAGGAGCATCACGGGAAATCTTAAGGATACCTGGCTGTAGATGAGCTGGCGTGATGAGCATCCATTCCTGCACCATTGGATCATAGTTACTCTTGTATAATGCTCCATTTATTAATTGGAATTCTCCTTTGATTGGTTCTTCATTGCTTATTGATATTCAGCAATGCTGGATATTCCACCTGTTTTGCAGCAGTGTTATTTAATGCAATAATAATTGATGTTTTGCCCTCCTGTGTTCTGCCACAGGATTCCTTGAAAGACAGTTAGCATGCTTATGTCAGTGTCCACTTCTGTATACTATCATGACCAACTTTCCACTCAACCCGACAGATCCTTCAAGCTAGTCTGCCAGCCTAGAGAATGGTGCTCTGTTACAATGGTGAATGGTTTGCCAAATAAATGCAGCTGGAACTTGTTGGTGGCCCAAATAACTTCAAGGCACTCTTTATCAGTTGTACTTTCTCTCAGAGTTCAAGAGTCTACATTGAAACTGATATCAGTGATCATGATGCAGTTGTGGCAGCAGCGATTAACAAAATACAAAGGGCAACTAAAACAAGCAGAAAGATATATATGTTCAGAAAACTCAATACAAAATAAGTAGTGTCATATCTCAATGAGGAACTTTCAGTACAGGGCAGGAGCAGTTATTGAAACTATAGCTCAAGTTTAAAAGAATAGTTGACCATGCACTGGATAGATGTGTAGCTAGTAGAACAGTTTGTAATGGGAGGGACCCTGCATGGTATACAGTCATTGTAAAGAAACAGAGAGTACTGCATAACAGATGTAAAACAAAGCATAGGGCTATAGATAGAGAGATGCTGAGTGAAACATGTTTGGCTGTCAAGACAGCAATGCATGATGCCTTCAGTGACTACTATGGCAGAATATTGTCAAGTGCTCTTTCACAAAACCCAAAGAAATTCAGGTCATATAAAAAGACTGTTAGTGGCATCAAAGTCAGTGTCCAGTCCCAAGCAAATGAGACAGGAACTAAAATTGAGGGTAGTAAAGCAAAAGCTGAAATGTTTTTAAATGTTCTTTACAAAGGAAAACTCAGAAGAATCGCCACAATTTATTTCTTGAACTACTGGAAAGATGAGTGAATCAGTATTAGTGTCAGTGGTGTTAGAAACAGCTGAAATCTTTAAAACTGAGCAAAGTGCAGATTCTATACTGAATTTGTGGCCAAGTTAGCTCTTCTTCTGACTATAATCTATTGAAGATCCCTTGAATAAAAACTGTACCCAGCAGATGGGCAAAAGCAGAGGTCACACTTATTTACAAAAAGGGTAGTAGACGTGGTCCATGAAACTACTGTCCAGTATCTTTTACATTGATTTGTTGTAGAACCTTAGAAAATACTCTGAGCTCAAACATAATGAGGTATCTTGAACAGAATGACTTTCTCCATGCCAATCAGCGTGGATTCCAAAAACGTTGACCATATGAAACTCAACTTGTACTTTTCTCAAATAACATACTGAAAACTTTGGATCAAGGCAGTAGGTAGAGGCAGTATTTCTTGATTTCCATAAAGCATTTGACTCAGAACCACATCTATGCTTATGGTCAAAAATTCAATCATATGGGGTATGAAGTGAAATTTGTGAATGGATTGAGGACTTTTTTGTAGGGGTGACACAGCATTTTATCTTGGATGGAGTGGCATTGGCAGATGTAGAAATAACTTCATGTGTGCCTCAGGAAGTATCTTTGGACTGTTACTGTTCATGTTGTATATTAATGATCTTGCGGACAATATTAATAGTAACCTCAGTTGCAGGTGAAGCAGCTATTGATAATGAAGTACAATCTGCAAGAAGCTGCATAAATATTCAGTCAGATATTGAAAAGATTTCAAAGTGGTGCACTGATTGGAAACTTGCCTTAAATGATGAGAAATGTAAAATTTTGCACTTCACAAAACGAAAAAACATTATCTTATGAATATAATATCAGTGAATCGCAGTTGGAATCGAAGAACTTGTAAAAATAAGTGGGTAAGGTCAGCTGTGGGTAAAACAGATGGTAGACTTTGGTTTATAGGTAGCATACAGGAGAAGTGCAATAAGTCTACAAAGGATATTGCATACAAATCACTTGTGAAACCCATTCTAAAATTCTGCTCAAGTGTGTGAGACTCATACAATAAGACTAACAGTGGATATTGAACATATACAGAGAAGGGCAGCAGGAATGAGAGGGTGTTACAGTGATGCTGAAGAAACTGAACTAACATACTCTTGAAGATAGTCATAAACTATCCCGAGAAAGTCTATTAACAAAGTTTCAGGAATTGGCTTTGTATATTTACTCTAGGAATATACTACAACCCCATACATATTGGTCAAATAGGGACAAGAATAGAATAATTACAGCACACACCGAGGCATTCAAACAATCATTCTTCCCACATTCCATACGTGGATGGAATGGGAAGAAACCCTAATAACTGTGGAGTGTATCCTCTGTCATGCACCAGACAATGGTTTGCAGAATATAGATGTAGATGTAGGTGTAGGTGTAGATACTCTGGAAGCATAAGGCGTCACCATTTCAACACCTTCCTTGATTTGTACTTGAAACACGCTTACCCCATAACTACTAATGGAAACACACTTACCCCATAACTACTAATGCCAGTGGGAACTTCTGACTCACCATTCTTGTCATAAGATGCTAGAACAGGAGATGATGTTAGCACCTTCTTAAGGACAAGGAAAGATCTTTCTCGCACCTTATTCCAGTAAAATTTGGCATCTACTTACATTCCATCCATCCAACAAATTTCAGCCCATGCTTCAAACAATTATAAAAGGGACAGAAGAGTTTTTAACACAAATGTGTTGCTCAACAATATGTTAGAAAGTGAAAAGATGTAGAATTCTATGGATGCATTTGGTTTTGTCTCAGCTGAGTGGAATGCTACGGAATTCCTGGTATCAAAAACTGTTTGTAGAAGACTAGTTTTTGAGGTGAATTTATCACACTTTTTGGGCTGTTTTAAGTGTTTGTGGCAGATTGGGTGCAGTTTTTGTCATACTTATTTCAAGAAACAAATGTCAAAGTATAATTCTGATGATAGCGAGTAGGCACTCTACAAAACCTCAGTGAAATCCATTTGCAAGGTATTGTTTCAGCTTACATTACTACACCGGAGAGTGGTCATAAAAGATAGTGTTTAGATCAATCATAGATTTTCTTCTTCAAGTATCACACAGAAGACATATGGTGAAAATTTATTGAAATATATGTGTAAGTTGAAATGTTTGTGTAAGTCATGTCATTTTCCAAAACTGTCACCTCGGCAATGATGAGGAAATCTAGCGGCCTCCTCTTTTTTGTTACACATGTATTGTATTGTTTAATATGGATGATATACTCTACCCCATATATTTATTGACCTTGTTTCATGTAATAAAATTAATCATCGCATGATTGTAGAAAGATAGTAGGTCATTTTGTCAATGTATACAATTGAAAATAAAGGTTTCACAGAATTTAATTTTGAAATGATAGCAAATTATTAATGATGTCCGAAACAATGATGGGAAGCAAAAACAAGGAGAATGTAGATGACCTAAAGCAAGAGTAGAAGCCATTCAGTATACTTTAACACCTGTTTAGTGGCCTTTTCATCAAATGACATACACATTAAACCAATACTCATTGTTGCATTGGTTGGTTGAGAATTCCAGGAATATAGTTTTAAAAAAAGTTATCAACTGAATTATGAGAAGGAAACTTGCTACTCACCATATAGTGCAAATGATGAGTCACAGATAGGCACAACAAAAAGACTCTCACAATTATAGCTTTCAGCCTTTAAGAGCTTCATCAACAATACACACACAAACACACAATTGCAGTCTCGGGCAACTGAAACCACGCTGGTTTTAGTTGCCTGAGACTGCAGTCATGTGTGTGAGTTGCATTTGCGTGAGTGTGTGTATGTGTGTTGTTGATGAAGGCCTTAATGGCCAAAAGCTATAATTGTGTCTCTTTGTTGTGCCTATGTGCGACTCAGCATTTTTCCTTCTCATAATATACAAGTGAATTGGTATTTTTTATTTAACACTAATGGAGATGCCTGAATTGTTGTGATTTACAGATAAGGACTTGTAATATTATTTTTGACATTCAGTAGTCACCTCAAATACCACTCATTAACTTTCCTATAAACAGTGGTATCAGTCCTTTCACTTTCTTGTGTGATGTCTGTGCCAATATACCTGAAATTCAGAGCATCTTGGAACACTCCACAAATATAGCTGTTTGCAAGATTGTGGCATAAGCCTCTGAGAGCCCATGATCTGACATTTACCAGACATGAAAAAAACATTTCATTTTGTTTATTGTACATTATTGTACAGATTTTGTGTTGTCTTATGTTTCAGTCAGCCATAAAAGTGATTTTGATGAATATGTGCAGTCATATTTGGTGCTGTCTGCCCTCAATATCAGTACTCTCATATTAAAACCAGGGGGAACATTTCTAGCTAAAATATTTCGTGGGAAGGATGTTAACCGTGTATATGCCAAATTGAAACAATTTTTTACTGAAGTCATGTGCGTCAAACCAAAATGTTGTCGAAATTCAAGCATAGGTAAGTACAAAGAGAGTATGTATTCACAAGATGATTGTTATTTATTTGTTCCATGTCAGCTCTGATAGCAACAATGTAACAGACGAAACAGTCATTTTTACTGTAGGAGAAAAAAAAGTTTGTGGAATCTGAATCATTATACAACTTCAATTTTTTACATATTCAAGAAAATTTTATGTGTAGAGATCAACTGTATTTCTTTTAACTGTTGCAATGGTGATACTGAAGTATTAATTTTAAAGTAGTTGTTCACATCCAGTTCCAAACCCTCTGTGACATTTTCTTCATTATCACTATGTCTCTGTTGTGCAGTTAAAATGACTTGTGACTTTTGACAGTTGAACCCAGTGAAGGGAACATGGTCCCACTGTCCAGGAAACACCAATGATGAGCCAGTTTTCCCTACAGCACCACTAATAGGTCAGCTGGTGAAACACACTGTTTTTCCACACCACATGTAAACAATAGCACATGGTACTAAGCATCAGTCACTTCCATTTTTCTCAACTGTTTGCCAAGTGTTGTGTTTTCAGTTGTCAGAGTGTTCAGTGTTTGTTAATTGCTGCTGTGAACTAGTGTTACTGTATTAGCGTTATTTTAGTAGCAGTTGGATATGCAGGGTGCTTTTGCTAAAATGGGGACAAACTGTAGGAAATGGTCCCTGAGAGGCTAAGGAGCAAAACGGGTCATAAGCACATATGACCATCATGCATTCTATGTCCTCCACTCCCCCCCCACACCCACACCTCCCAATTAGAAGGTGGAAAAGAAAAGAAGATCTTTGACAGTGCAGGTTTCAGTGATTGGAAGCACACATGAGAACACACTTGGTAGGTGGGAATGTCCTGTCAGTACTAGTATTTTACTGGTATGGTGGCAGTGAATCATCAGCACAGTTCAGCCTCAATCTGTGGTTAGAATAAATGTTGTCAAGATACCTCCACACAGAAATGCAGATGTTATCTGGAGCATCATCACCCTTCGTACTGCCAAAGGCGTGTCTTCTGGCAGGGAGGGAGGCAGGATCATCCACAGGAAGTGCAAGTGCAAGTAGGGTGATTGGTCGGACTCACTTACTGAACTGTGCTGATGGTTCACTGCCACCATACTCCTAAAACAAAAAACATATCCAGTTGTCTGATTTTTTTCTCACATGTGCATTCAATCACTGAAACTTCACTGTCAAAGACCTTTTATGTCGAAAGTGGATGTACCTCCTTTGGAATGCATTTCATCCATATGTCCATGTGACCTTCCTTGCTACTTATCCTCTTAGGGGTAGTTTCCTACAGTTTGTCCCCATTTAGCAATGCTATCCTTTATATGTCAACACAAGGTTAGCCACAAGTAACATCAACATTTGCTGGCTTCAGAAATATGAGAGATTTGGAAATGAATTCCAGTCAGTGGACACAGCTGCAAATATGCAAGTTCCAAGTGTGAGTACACCAAACTGGAGGTCCAATTTTAGATAGGAGTGGTGGACAGATCAGCCACTGCACTTAACATGCTCCCGTTGTCAGAAAAGTTCCATGACAGGTTTTCTTTATTTCTGAATTTGCAATACTAAAAAGGAACAAATTTTTTATGTTACCTGGTATGTGTGCATCCTTGAAATGACCTACCCATGTTTCTGCACAAACTCACTAAGTGACCAGGCTGTACTTAGCAACACACTGTTGGATTCTTGGAGCATTAGGTACAGTGACACAGTGGATGCTGATTGTGACCAAAGAGTGAACGTTAAGTTCTGCATCAAGCTCAGGAAAACGCCTAATGAACATGGACAATGGTTATGCAGGTGAAGCACTTTCAACAAATCATGTTTTTGAGTGGCACAAAAGGTTTTGTGAAGGCAGAGGTACAGAGCAATACAGTCACAGATTTGGTCACACGTCTATAGCACATACCATTGCAAACATGGAGTGTGTAAGGTAGTCATTGCGAGAAGACTGTAACTGTGCATGTGATATCAGAACAACTGAATTTGAACCATGATGTGTGTAATAAGATTTTATGAGAAGATTTAGGAAAATGGAAACTTAATGCAAAACTAGTCCCTCACACAAACAGACAAATGCAAGGAGGAAAGACAAAGAATTTCTGCTGAACTACTGTATAGAGCTAGATATGATAAAACATTTCTGTCAAAGATTACTGCTGGAGATGAAAGTTGGTGCCACCAGCATGACATGACATGTCGAAGCACTGAATGGCAGAATCCTGAATCACCAGCCTCAAAAATAGTCAAAGGACAACCTTCAAGAACAAAGACAGTGCTGAACACACTCTTGGTAGTTAAGAATTAGCTCATCATGAGTATGTTCCTTCAGATCAGACAGTGAACCAAACTCTTTACATCAGAGTTTTGAAACGTTTGCGACAAGTGATTTGCCATCGCTGCCCTGGTTTGTAGCATTCTCAGGACTGGTCCTTAATGCATGGCAGTGCAAGACCTGATACTGCTTTATTTGTTACTGAGTATCTGGCCAGACATTTTTTGTTGCCATCCTACGTCCGCCATATTCGCCCAACCTTTCACCTTGCAATTTTTTCTTATTTATGGAAGTGAAAAGGTGACTGAAAGGAAAGCCTCATCAAGATATCGCAGACATCCAAGCATTGCAGTTGAAAATTTCCCTGTTTGCTTCCAAGTTCTCCCGGAATATTGACAACTGTATATAAATAGCCAAGGGGTCTACTTCGGTAGGAGCTAGAATCATTACTTGGTAAGCACAGCTGTCTATTTTAAAAAAAATCTACCCTGGAACTGTTTCGACAAAGGGATTACGCAGAATTGGAAAAAGTTAAGGATGATTTTGCAACATCGTTCTCTGAAAACATAGAGGACAAGCAGTAAATGGGTAACAAAGGTGAATGTATTCCAGCAGGGTGTAATAAATAGATGTGTGTGGTTACTATTAACACAATGAATACCCTAATTACTTTCAGCCTAAGACAAGCAGAGTAAGACATCTTTATGAAACTGTCTGCACAAGAACCAACAAAACTGCTGTTAATCAAAAGTGGTAGGACAACCATCCGTCACATTGGCTCAGCTCATGGTTTCATTCCAAATTGCTTACTGCTGTTTCAGTGCTGAAAGCAAAGTGAATATCACGATGGGGTGACTGCACAGTTTTCTGACAATGGCTTTCTAGTTTTCTGCTCCAAAATATTCCCCAGGATTCAACAAAAGCATAGGACATGCACAAAATAATATTTGATAAAGTTACGACAATGCAATAGAAGAAAGCAGATATTTTGTTTTGAGTACAGAGAAATGCTCCATTGGAACCAAGCATGAAGAAGGCAGTGTTACTGGAACCTGTAAAGTTTATCTGCAGAAAATTCCACTCTACCAACTCAACACCTGGCTTACAGCTTTCATGGGCAATAAAATTTTTATTTTCAGTATTCCATATACTTACTGACAAAATTTAAAACTCTGTCATAATTACTCATTAAGAGCCATAATCTTATGTTAAAAGTTTAACAGAGTAAGTCAAGAGTTACAGTTAGAAAATGTGTATATATCTTAAGGCAGCATAACCCACAGGGTGCAAATTACCCAGGATACATTCATCAAGTATTTGAGAATGAGATCACTTAGTGATCTCCCACATAGATTCAAACTTTTATGCAACACTTTCTCACTGGCACACCCCACAAAATGACAAAAGAAAGTTTATTGTGTAGTACATTTTTTTAATGTTCGTGCAATAAAATTGCAGAATCAGGCAACATTTCAATTATTGTTGCTTTATTACTAAATTCTATTCCCACCACATTTTGCAGATGGTATCCACATACACCACTGAACGTAACTGCAAAATTGTATAATTTTATGACACATAGTTCAGTATATGTGACATGTATAAATGAAAGTTCGATTCTTTAGAGAACAGAGGTTGGGGAGTTACTGGTGTCAATGTAATTGTATGTATGTGGGCCCAAGTGACAAAATACAGGACAAAAAACAATTAAAGTTTCCTCTCGGTGAGGTGGAAATGCTAACAAAAGTAGTTTTTGAACATGACCCTACAGGACTGGTTTTTAATTGTGAGCCGTACCAATAAGGTAGTTGAATACACACAGATTCCTCAAGGATTGCTGAAAACACTCAACAGCCTAGACCATACAAACAGTTCTTTTTTGAAGACAGTCAGTTTCAACAGGCTTTTCTGTCATCTTCAGGTATTAAATATGTTTTTTTGTTATGAAATATGTCCATTTTACATTGGACCTCATGCCAAATTGTCATGTGAATAAAAATAAGCACATTGTAAAAGGTTTGTCATAACTAAAATATTTGAAAATGTAAAGCACCTTATACAAATGGTCATGTCCATATATACTGTATTTGTTACTCACAGATGCTTGTTACTTGACAAAAACACAATAGACAGTAGCACATCTGTTCAATAAGCTGGACATGTTCTAAATGGTAAAAATCCAATGTTTAAAGAATGTTCAGCATATTTAAACAGATGTGCTACTATGTAAAGTGTTTTTGTGATTCAACAAGCATCTGTGATGTATGATTATGTTTTCAAATATTTTAGTTATAACAAATCTTTTACAATGTGCTGATTTTTATCCACATGACAACTTGGCATGATGTGCAAATGTAAATAACAAAAAGAGTTTTTAAGGCCTCAAGATGACAGCCAAGTCTGTGGAAACCAGATGTCTTCAATAAAGAAATATTCATGTGATCTAGGCTGTTAAACGTTTTTACAAGTAAACAGGTTGCTCCTTTGGTCTTCTCAAAATGAGGAAACTCAGTCCTGAAGGACTGCTGGAAGAACAGATCATTATTTTTGCTGCGTCAAGCTTCAGTTCCAGATCTAAGGAAGAGGACAGAGATTCTCTTTGCAGTTGCACCACTTGTACCATAATTCTAAGCATTTATAAAATACTCTTTGACATAAGTGCTCTGGTCACTATTTCTATTTTATGATTAACATTGTTTCCTTGATGGCCAGTTAACTACCACATACCAAAAGTACACGTGATGCACTCAGTGCATACTGCCAATAAAAGTGCTGTGAACAGAAAATTAAATTAAAGCAACTTCATATCTAATAATTGCTTTTGAACTATGTATGTTTAACACATTATGGTGATTTATTTACCATTCAAGTTAATAAAAATTTATCCATAATCATTTCTGCTGCATGTATAGTACCATTGGCTACTTAGTCTTTAAACAAGTCATTTCTGTTTCATTTGAGTTTTTTGTGTTACAGAAGCCTATGTTTTATGCAAAAACTATTCTCCTCCTGTCAACTACGAGCCAACTATGCGGGCACTTCTGCCTTTGAAGGAAACCTCTGACTTTCTCACTCTGTCTCAGTCCACAAATGCTATTGTACCTTTTATATGCTGTGGTGAAGAAAGTCCATATGATGCAGATATGTGTTATCCGGTCGAGGTAAGTTTTTAAGTAATGTCTCTGTTATCATTATCTGGAGGTTTTTTATTAGCTTCCACTTAAAATCTGCTGTTTTTTATACAGTATAACCCTGCTTTTACATTCCCAAAATTAACATTTTCCTGCCATTTACGGAATTTTTTATTGCTCTTATCAAATTTACTACGTCTGCAAAGTTAATTTGCACCTGAATTGCATCAGCATATTTATAATTTTCCCATTATTTACGATTTATAAAAAAAGGTTTGTGGAGAAAAAAACTGACATAAAATGATGCTGGAATGATGTTGGCTGTCAAGTAGTGTTTACAAACATTACACGGTTTCTTGACATCAGGGTGCTTTGCTCAACAGAGTTGGAGCAGTGAATGTGTAAAAGTTGGAACAATTCATGCTGTACCTCCTGTCGCTGCCGAGTTCTACTCAGCAAGGTAGCTGATGAGAGTAACTAATGCCCCATTTATTATATGCACAAACCACAAACAAAGTTGACACTCAGTGCGGCGGCTGATGGTAGTGACCATAAAGGCATTTACCATTTAATCACTCCCATTGTCCACTGCACCGAGTGTCAACTTCGTTTATGCAATTTATTATTATTTCTTTCCTTTCTCAGACAATGTCTGGTTAAAAATGGAAAGTGACGTGGACCTTGATGAAGCGTGACTTCCTTTTAACTGTACGGTATATGTTAATGAAGGTACAAGCATATAGAATAAATTTACATATATGTGACTGGCTCAAAGACTTCTTAACTAATAGAACCCAGTATGTTGTCCTTGATGGCGAGCATTCATCAGAGACAATGGTATTGTCAGGAGTGCTCCAGGCAAGTGTGATAGGACCATTGTTGTTCTCTGTATTCATAAATGACTTGGTGGACAGTGTGGGCAGCAATCTGCAGTTGTTTGCTAATTATGGCTTGGTGTACCGTAAGGTGTTAAAGTTGAGTGACTGTAGGAAGATACAAGATGACATAGACAAAATTTCCAGTTGGTGTGATGAATGACAGCCAGCCTTCATTGTGGAAAAATATAAGATAATACAAATGAGCAAGAAGATCAAACCTGTAATGTTCAGGTACAGTATTACTAGTGTCCTGCTTGACATAGTCAAGTCGCTTAAATATCTGGGCACGTAACATTGCAAAGTTATGAGATGGAGCGAGAATGTGAGAACTGTGTTAGGGAAAGCGAATGATCACACAGAGTATGCGAAGGAACTTGCCCCCCTTCTTGCAGCAGTGTACCGTAAGTCTCTAGAAGAGCGTAGCATTCCAAAGGATTGGAAAAGGGCACAGGTCATCCCCGTTTTCAAGAAGGGACATCAAACAGATGTGCAGAAATATAGACCTATATCTCTAACGTCGATCAGTTGTAGAATTTTGGAACACATATTATGTTTGAGTATAATGACTTTCCTGCAAACTAGAAATCTACTCTGTAGCAATCGGCATGGGTTTCAAAAAAGACGATCGTGTGAAGCCCAGCTCGCGCTATTCATCCACGAGACTCAGAGGGCCATAGACACCGGTTCCCAGGTAGATGCCGTGTTTCTTGACTTCTGCAAGGTGTTCGATACAGTTCCCCACAGTAGTTTAATGAACAAAGTAAGAGCATGTGGACTATCAGACCAATTTTGTGAGTGGATTGAAGAGTTCCTAGATAACAGAAGACAGCATTTCATTCTCAATGGAGAGAAGTCTTCCAAAGTAAGAGCGATTTCAGGTGTGCTGCAGGGGAGTGTTGTAGGACCGTTGCTATTCACAATATACATAAATGACCTTCACTGAGGCTTTTTGCGGGTGGTGCTGTGGTATATCGAGAGGTTGTAACAATGGAAAATTGTACTGAAACGCAAGAGGATCTGCAACTAATTGATGCATGGTGCACGGAATGGCAATTGAATCTCAATGTAGACAAGTTTAATGTGCTGCGAATACATAGAAAGAAAGATCCCATATCATTTAGCTACAATATAGCAGGTCAGCAACTGGAAGCAGCTAATTCCTTAAATTATCTGGGAGTAGGCATTAGGAGTGATTTAAAATGGAATGATCATATAAAGTTGATCGTGGGTAAATCGGATGCCAGACTGAGATTCATTGGAAGAATCCGAAGGAAATGCAATCCGAAAACAAAGGAAGTGGGTTCAGTACGCTTGTTAGCCCAGGGCTTGAATACTGCTCAGCAGTGTGGGATCCATACCAGATGGGGTTGATAGAAGAGATAGAGAAGATCCAATGGAGAGCAGCGTGCTTCGTTACAGGATCATTTAGTAATCGCGAAAGCATTACAGAGAAGATAGTTTAACTCCAGTGGAAGACTCTGCAGGAGAGACACTCAGTAGCTCGGTACGGGCTTTTGTTGAAGCTTCGAGAACATACCTTCACTGAGGAGTCAAGCAGTATATTGCTCCCTCCTACGTATATCTTGCGAAGAGGCCATGAGGATAAAATCAGAGAGATTAGAGCCCACACAGAGTCATACCGACAATCCTTCTTTCCACGAACAATACGAGACTGGAATAGAAGAGAGAACTGATAGAGGTACTCAAGGTACCCTCTGCCACACACCGTCAGGTGGCTTGCGGAGTATGAATGTAGATGTAGATGTAGATCAACTTCAACTTTTTGGGCGAATCGTAGGAAAGAGTGTATCACCCGTAAAGGAGACCGCATATAGGATGCCGGTGCAACCTATTCTTGAGTAGAGCTCAAGCGTTTGGGATCTGTACTAGGTCAGATTGAAGGAAGACATTGATGCAATTCAGAGGTGGGCTGCTAGATTTGTTACCAGTAGGTTCGAGCTACACCTAACTGTTATGGAGATGATTGAGCAAATTTCGAGAACTGGCATTTGAAGCTGACTGCTGAACAATTCTACTGCCACCAACAAACATTGCACATAAGGGCCATGAAGATAAGGTATGAGAAATCAGAGCTCATACGGAGACATACATGGTGATCTTTTCCACCATCTGCAAACTCTGTTGTTGTTGTTGTGGTCTTCAGTCCTGAGACTGGTTTGATGAAGCTCTCCATGCTACTCTATCCTGTGCAAGCTTCTTCATCTCCCAGTACCTACTGCAACCTACATCCTTCTGAATCTGCTTAGTGTACTCATCTCTCGGTCTCCCTCTACGATTTTTACCCTCCACACTGCCCTCCAATGCTAAATTTGTGATCCCTTGATGCCTCAAAACATGTCCTACCAACCGATCCCTTCTTCTAGTCAAGTTGTGCCACAAACTTCTCTTCTCCCCAATCCTATTCAATACCTCCTCATTAGTTACGTGATCTATCCACCTTATCTTCAGTATTCTTCTGTAGCACCACATTTCGAAAGCTTCTATTCTCTTCTTGTCCAAACTAGTTATCGTCCACGTTTCACTTCCATACATGGCTACACTCCAAACAAATATTTTCAGAAATGACTTCCTGACACTTAAATCTATATTCGATGTTAACAAATTTCTCTTCTTCAGAAACGCTTTCCTTGCCATTGCCAGTCTACATTTTATATCCTCTCTACTTCGACCATCATCAGTTATTTTACTTCCTAAATAGCAAAACTCCTTTACTACTTTAAGTGTCTCATTTCCTAATCTAATTCCCTCAGCATCACCCGATTTAATTGGACTACATACCATTATCCTCGTTTTGCTTTTGTTGATGTTCATCTTATATCCTCCTTTCAAGACACTGTCCATTCCGTTCAACTGCTCTTCCAAGTCCTTTGCCGTCTCTGACAGAATTACGATGTCATTGGCGAACCTCAAAGTTTTTACTTCGTCTCCATGAATTTTAATACCTACTCCAAATATTTCTTTTGTTTCCTTTACTGCTTGCTCAATATACAGATTGAATAACATCGGGGAGAGGCTACAACCCTGTCTCACTCCTTTCCCAACCACTGCTTCCCTTTCATGCCCCTCGACTCTTATGACTGCCATCTGGTTTCTGTACAAATTGTAAATAGCCTTTCGCTCCCTGTATTTTACCCTCGCCACCTTTAGAATTTGAAAAAGAGTATTCCAGTCAACATTGTCAAAAGCTTTCTCTAAGTCTACAAATGCTAGAAACGTAGGTTTGCCTTTTCTTAATCTTTCTTCTAAGATAAGTCGTAAGGTCAGTATTGCCTCACGTGTTCCAACATTTCGACGGAATCCAAACTGATCCTCCCCGAGGTCCGCATCTACCAGTTTTTCCATTCGTCTGTAAAGAATTTGCGTTAATATTTTGCAGCTGTGACTTATTAAACTGATAGTTCGGTAATTTTCACATCTGTCAGCACCTGCTTTCTTTGGGATTGGAATTATTATATTCTTCTTGAAGTCTGAGGGTATTTCGCCTGTCTCATACATCTTGCTCACCAGCTGGTAGAGTTTTGTCAGGACTGGCTCTCCCAAGGCCGTCAGTAGTTCTAATGGAATGTTGTCTACTCCGGGGGCCTTGTTTCGACTCAGGTCTTTCAGTACTCTGTCAAACTCTTCACGCAGTATCGTATCACCCATTTCGTCTTCATCTACATCCTCTTCCATTTCCATAATATTGTCCTCAAGTACATCACCCTTGTATAAACCTTCTATATACTCCTTCCACCTTTCTGCCTTCCCTTCTTTGCTTAGAACTGGGTTGCCATCTGAGCTCTTGATATTCATACACATGGTTCTCTTCTCTCCAAAGGTCTCTTTAATTTTCCTGTAGGCAGTATCTATCTTACCCCTAGTGAGATAAGCTTCTACATCCTTACATTTGTCCTCTAGCCATCCCTGCTTAGCCATTTTGCACTTCCTGTCGATCTCATTTTTGAGACGTTTGTATTCCTTTTTGCCTGCTTCATTTACTGCATTTTTATATTTTCTCCTTTCATCAATTAAATTCAATATTTCTTCTGTTACCCAAGGATTTCTAGCAGCCCTCGTCTTTTTACCTACTTTATCCTCTGCTGCCTTCACTACTTCATCCCTCAGAGCTACCCATTCTTCTTCTACTGTATTTCTTTCCCCTATTCCTGTCAATTGTTCCCTTATGCTCTCCCTGAAACTCTGTACAACCTCTGGTTCTTTCAGTTTATCCAGGTCCCATCTCCTTAATTTCCCACATTTTTGCAGTTTCTTCAGTTTTAATCTACAGGTCATAACCAATAGATTGTGGTCAGAGTCCACATCTGCCCCTGGAAATGTCTTACAACTTAAAACCTGGTTCCTAAATCTCTGTCTTACCATTATATAATCTATCTGATACCTTTTAGTATCTCCAGGGTTCTTCCACGTATACAACCTTCTTTCATGATTCTTAAACCAAGTGTTACCTATGACTAAGTTGTGCTCTGTACAAAATTCTACTAGGCGGCTTCCTCTTTCATTTCTTAGCCCCAATCCATATTCACCTACTATGTTTCCTTCTCTCCCTTTTCCTACACTCGAATTCCAGTCACCCATTACTATTAAATTTTCGTCTCCCTTCACTATCTGAATAATTTCTTTTATTTCATCGTACATTTCTTCAATTTCTTCGTCATCTGCAGAGCTAGTTGGCATATAAACTTGTACTACTGTAGTAGGTGTGGGCTTCGTATCTATCTTGGCCACAATAATGCGTTCACTATGCTGTTTGTAGTAGCTTACCCGCATTCCTATTTTCCTATTCATTATTAAACCTACTCCTGCATTACCCCTATTTGATTTTGTGTTTATAACCCTGTAATCACCTGACCAGAAGTCTTGTCCCTCTTGCCACCGAACTTCACTAATTCCCACTATATCTAACTTTAACCTATCCATTTCCCTTTTTAAATTTTCTAACCTACCTGCCTGATTAAGGGATCTGACATTCCACGCTCCGATCCGTAGAATGCCAGTTTTCTTTCTCCTGATAACGACATCCTCCTGAGTAGTCCCCGCCCGGAGATCCGAATGGGGGACTATTTTACCTCCGGAATATTTTACCCAAGAGGATGCCATCATCATTTAATCATACAGTAAAGCTGCATGACCTCGGGAAAAATTACGGCTGTAGTTTCCCCTTGCTTTCAGCCGTTCGCAGTACCAGCACAGCAACGCCGTTTTGGTTAATGTTGCAAGGCCAGATCAGTCAATCATCCAGACTGTTGCCCCTGCAACTACTGAAAAGGCTGCTGCCCCTCTTCAGGAACCACACGTTTGTCTGGCCTCTCAACAGATATCCCTCCGTTGTGGTTGCACCTACGGTACGGCCATCTGTATCGCTGAGGCACGCAAGCCTCCCCACCAACGGCAAGGTCCATGGTTCATGGGGGGATGCAAACTCTAGGGTGATCTTTTCCACCATCTGCAAACCCTAGGAATTGACCAATGAGAGGGTATGTAACAAAAAATGTCTAATGAACACATGTCCAGAAATGCATGGTTTTCGTGGTAGGAACCATTTATTCAGTCATACTTTGTTGCAGGGACTGTGGTCTAATATGTGCTGTACAAATCAGTCGCAATTACAATATGCATGGTTTTCTCCTAAAGGGTCATATTGTTCCTCTTATGTCGTGCCCTAGCACCCTCTCCTGCTATAGTAATTGGTAATGTTGTGTCTGATTTACTTCTCTTACTGACTCACCTTGCAGTAGATGCTATACAGCGTTGAACCAATAGTTTCGTATTTGAATCAAGAACTTCCCGACATTGAGTTTACTTACAGAAAGGCAAATGTCAATGGGTAGCAGGCAGCAAGGTTATGTCAGGAGACCTAGCCCTGCCAACAACAACCACAGCTTTTAGTGTTTGCCGTTTGCCTGAGACAGGGCTCAGGAAGCAGGAATTCATGAAGGACATACCCAAAATGTTCGGATACCAGACTTGGAGGAAAATGTGATTAACACTGTGGTAGGCGACTACCGTGTCAGTACCAGGCAGTTGGCCCGCTGGTACATGATACGCCAGATGACCACATGAAACATTCTCCGTAATTGTTATTACCCATGTCACTCACAGTGTGTGCAGGACTTACTAGCGACAGATTTTGCATATTGGAAGCAGTTTTGTCACTGGTTTCTTCACCAGGCAAGCACAATTCTGTGCTTTGTGTCATCCATCCTATTTACAGATGATGCCACCTTTATGTGGAGTGTTATCCTCAGCTTTCATAACAGTCATCTGTGGGACAGTATGCAGAACCCCTATGGTATGGTGACAGCAAATCATCTGCATCAGTGCAGCTGGAATTTGTGGGCCAAGATAATTAACAACCATATTTTGGGACCAGTCTTCCTTCCACGTCGCCTAACAAACTGGACCTATCGGCCTTTCTTGTGGGTGGCTTTGCCTCTCCTGCTGGAAAAAGCACCATTGATGACTTGAAGGGTTATCTGGCTGCTACATGATGGTGCTCCAGCCCACTTCACAGTTAACATCCGGACGCACTTCAGTCATGTCTTCCTGGACGAGAGGGTCCAGTTGGATGACCTGCTTGGTCACCAGGTCTCAATCTATGTGATCTCTGGTTGTGAGACCATCTCAGTAGTATTGTGTACGCAAAGCCAATTTCAGATGTGGAGAAACTGGAGCAGCATATTCAGACTGCCTTTGATGCAGTTCGAATGCACCCTTTCAATGTGAATGTGAGAGACAGAACATGCTACAGCATGTACACATATGTGGTGACGCACATAGAAACCAGTTTTAACACATAATGTAATTGTGCCTGCATGGTGTAGCACATATTAGACCCCAGTCTCTGTAACAATGTATGATTGAATAAATGGTTTCTAGCTTGGAAACCATGCGTTTCTGGATGTAAGTCATTAGACCTTTTTTGTTCCGTATTCTCTCATTGATCAATCCATAGAGTTTGTACATGGTGGAAAAAATCACCCTGTATAGACAGTGTCTGCGAGTGGGACAGGGTATCTGTGTAGATGTAGATGTAGATGGTGCTGATATTCTTACAGAGATCCACGGGCATCCGCAGAAATTTATGCAAGAGGAGGCAAGATCCTAAAAAATACTATTTTTTGTTACTGCTTCCATGAGGCTGAAAACATGTCATGTCCCAAGAACTATATCTTGCAGGAGAAACAGAACATTCATCGTATCCCACAGGAGTAATAGTTGTCTACTAAATACTTTTAATACTTCATCAGGATATGCAAAGTAGATCTTTTCATATTGTTAATATGATTATGGATTATGTGTTTCTCGATTTAATAATCCTAAACTGTATTAAATGTTGGGAATCTATCGCGCACACACACACACATACGGATGGATATGTGTGTGTGTGTGTGTGTGTGTGTGTGTGTGTGCGTGTGTGTGTGTGCGCGAGTGTATACCTGTCCTTTTTTCCCCCTAAGGTAAGTCTTTCCGCTCCCGGGATTGGAATGACTCCTTACACTCTCCCTTAAAACCCACAGCCTTTCATCTTTCCCTCTGCTTCCCTCTTTCCTGATGAAGCAACCATGGGTTGCGAAAGCTTGAACTTTGTCTGTGTGTTTGTGTTTATTTGTGGGTCTATGAACATACCAACGCTTTCGTTTGGTAAGTTACATCATCTTTGTTTTTAGATATATTTTAAAAATTAGTTACAGTTAAAAAAGAATAAGGGTTAAACAAATTGTAAATTTTACTGGCAGAAAAATACATGTACTGCTGGACTTGATTACATGTTATGCTGAGGAGACAAAAGTCATGGGATAGCAATATGCTCATATACAGATGGCAGCAGTATCATGTACATATGGTACTGAAGAGTAGTGCATTGGCAGAGCTGACATTTGTACTCAGTTGATTCATGTGAAAAGCTTTGTAAAGTGATTGTGGCTTCACAATGGGGATTAACTGACTTTGAACCCAGAATGGTAGCTGTAGCAAGACACAAGGGATATTCTGTTTCAGAACTCATTAGCGAATTCAACATTCTGAGATTCACAGTATCAAGAGTATGCCAAGAACATCATATTTCAGGCATTATCCCACACTGTGACTATGCAGTGGCCAACGGCATTCACTTAAAAACAAAGAGCAACAGCGTATTTGGAGAGTTATCAGTGCTATCAGGGATGCAACCTGCTTGAAATAACTGCAGAAATCCATGTGGGGCATACAGAAAACATATTCATTAGGACAGTGAGGTGAAATTTACATTAATGGGCTATGGCGGAAGATGACCAATGCAAGTGCTTTTGCTAGCAGTACAGGATAGCCTGCAGCACTTCTCCTGGGCTCGTGACCAAATCTGACAACTGGAAAACCGTGGCCCAGTTAGACGAGTCCCGATTTCAGTTGGTATGAGCTGATGGTAGGGTTTGACTGTGGTGCAGACCTCATGAAACCATGGAACCAGATTGACAAACAAGGCACTGCACAAGCTGTTGGGAGCTCCATAAAGGTGTGGAATGTGTTTAAATGGAATGGACTGGGTCCTTTGGTCCAACTGAGCAGATCATTGACTAGAAATGGTTATGTTTGTCTACTTGGAGACCATTTGCAGCCATTCAAGGACTGCATGTTACAAAAAATGATTGAATTTTTTGTATTACAATACGCCACGTCACAGGGCCACCATTGTTCAAGTTTGTCTGTAGAACATTCTGGACAATTTGAGCGAACAATTTGGCCGTCCAGACCACCCCCAAATGAATCCCACCAATCATTTATGAGACAGAATTGTGAGGTCAGTTCATGCACGAAATCCTGCATTGGCAACACTTTTACAATTATGGATGGCTACAGAGGCAGCACTGTTCAGTATTTCTGCGGGGGGGACTTCTAATGATTTATTGAGTACATGCCTTGTTGAGCTGCTGCAATACACCAGCAAAAGGAGGTCCAACACAATACTGTGAGGTATCCCATGACTTTTGTCACCTCAGTGTATGTGGTGTTACATATCATACAGGTAGAGTGATATGTAACCCTGTATCTACCTGGCAGACAAATAATGCTCATGGACTAGGAGCATTTTAGTGACTAAATATTAGGAGGGTGCAACTGTTTGTGGTTTAGTTACTTATTTTTGCACATAATGAGCATGCCAAGGGATGTCGCATATCTTCAAAGAGATACCATACATGCAGAAACAAAAGAAGCATATGGGTCATTCATTCATTCAACAATTTATCAAACTGACTTATACACCCTGTAATGTCCCACTGGTTAGTGAGCAGTTAAAAATGGTTTAAATACCTGTGAATAGAATGCCTTCAGTGTTATTCAGTGACTGCATACATGAGCTAAAATATGCTTGTTTAATAAATACAGGATACCATAATGGATTTCACTACAATGATGTAGGCCACAACTGAAGTAAAGTAAGTACGTAATTTATTCCTTTCAAAACCTGTATCTTATGAGCTTGTGATCAATCTTTGGTGTAATAAGCCTCTCACTGTTACTACTACAGCTAACCGATGGTAGCACATACTACACCGGTGATATTAATAGTCCAGATGCAGTAATTTGGTAGAAATGCATGTGTGAAGCCCATTGCATTGTTCAACACTAATACTCAACAAAGTACAAATATAAAGCCACATATCATTCTGCCTTTTGCGATATTAAATCCAACTGTTTAACACTCCGAAATAATCTGTCACTGCACTGTACTAATATGCTGTTTTAGACAATGTCCAACACACGAATTGCTCTATTGTAAACCCAAACCTGAATCATGCTCAAGAACTTGTCTCAACTGTACGCACAGATCTGTTCTCTAGTGGGTCCAACACTAATCTGCCCTAACAATACTCAAGGGTGAGTATTTATACTCTTCCTACAATGTACTACTGGTCATAATAATACAAAACGTAATTTATAATATGAAATAATTTAACAACATTATCAAACACTTTCTGATATTCCCCAAGAACAAGTTTAAGACATTTTTGAAACACATAAAAATCACATTAATATTGAAATTGTAGAAATAAGCATTCTAACAATGCTAAATGATCAATTATCTATATTTTGTTAATTAGGCCTGAGATTTAATTCCTACCATTTACAGATGATGAGAACAAAATATATTATTCTTTTATCTAAACATTTTCCATATATTAATTTCCTGAATGAGAACAAAGTATATTATTCTTTTATCTAAACATTTTCCATATATTAATCTCATGAATCTGATTTTGATTGCTTATGGTACAAAGGGTATTGTTATTACTGTTGTTTGGTATTGCTGTTATTCTTTTAAAATCCTTTTTCATATTATCGAAAAGTAATTGAATTTAATTACAGCTGGAGATATAAGAGCATTGATCTACATCTACATGTACATACATACTCCGCAATCCACCATACAGTGCGTGGCAGAGGGTACCTCGTACCACAACTAGCATCTTCTCTCCTGTTCCACTCCCAAACAGAATGAGGGAAAAATGACTGCCTATATGCCTCTGTACGAGCCCTAATCTCTCTTATCTTATCTTATCTTTGAGGTCTTTCTGCGAAATGTAAGTTGGTGGCAGTAAAACTGTACTGCAGTCAGCCTCAAATGCTGGTTCTCTAAATTTCCTCAGTAGCGATTCACGAAAAGAATGCCTCCTTTCCTCTAAAGACTCCCACCCGAGTTCCTGAAGCATTTCCGTAACACTCGCATGATGATCAAACCTACCAGTAACAAATCTAGCAGCCCACCTATGAATTGCTTCTATGTCCTCCCTCAATCCGACCTGATAGGGATCCCAAACGCTCGAGCAGTACTCAAGACTAGGTCGTATTAGTGTTTTATAAGCGGTCTCCTTTACAGATGAACCACATCTTCCCAAAATTCTACCAATGAACCGAAGACGACTATCTGCCTTCCCCACAACTGCCATTACATGCTTGTCCCACTTCATATCGCTCTGCAATGTTACGCCCAAATATTTAATTGACATGACTGTGTCAAGCGCTACACTACTAATGGAGAGTTCAGACATTACATGATTCTTTTTCCTATTCATCTGGATTAATTTACATTTATCTATATTTAGAGTTAGCTGCCATTCTTTACACCAATCACAAATCCTGTCCAAGTCATCTTGTATCCTCCTACAGTCACTCAACGACGACACCTTCCCATACACCACAGCATCATCAGCAAACAGCCGCACATTGCTATCCACCCTATCCAAAAGATCATTTATGTAGATAGGAAACAACAGTGGACCTACCACACTTCCCTGGGGCACTCCAGATGTTACCCTCACCTCCGATGAACACTCACCATCAAGGACAACGTACTAGGTTCTATTACTTAAGAAGTCTTCGAGCCACTCACATACTTGGAAACCAATCCCATATGCTCGTACCTTAGTTAGGAGTCTGCAGTGGGGCACCGAGTCAAACGCTTTCCGGAAGTCAAGGAAGATGGCATCCGTCTGATACCCTCCATCCATAGTTTGCAAGATATCATGTGAAAAAAGGGCAAGTTGCATGTCGCAGGAGCGATGCTTTCTAAAGCCATGTTGATGCATGGACAGCAACTTCTCTGTCTCAAGGAAATTCATTATATTCGAACTGAAAGTATGTTCGAGAATCCTGCAACAAACTGATGTTAAGGATATTGGTCTGTAATTTTGGGGATCCGTCCTTCTACCCTTCTTATATACAGGCATCACGTGCGCTTTTTTCCAGTCGCTTGGGACTTTATGTTGGACAAGAGATTCGTGATAAATGCAAGCTAAGTAAGGAGCCAATGCAGTAGAGTACTCTCTGTAAAACTGAATTGGAATCCCATCAGGACCTGGCAATTTATTTATTTTCAACCCAGTCAGCTGCTTCACAACCCCAGGGATGTCTATCACTATGTCCTCCATACAGGAATCTGTACGAGACTCAAACGGCGGTATGTTTGTACGATCCTCCAGCGTGAAAGATTTCTCAAATGCCAAATTTAAAATTTCAGCTTTCATTTTGCTGTCTTCCATTGCCAGGCCAGACTGATCAGTGAGTGACTGGATGGAAGCCTTCGACCCGCTCACCGATTTTACGTAAGACCAGAATTTCCTTGGGTTTTCAGCAAGATTTTTTGCTAAGGTATGACGGTGGTAGTGGTTGAATGCTTCGTGCATCACTCTTTTTACAGCAGCACAAATCTCTACTAACTTTTCCCTGTCCTCATTCTTCTGGTCTTTCTTGTACCACGAGTGCAACTACCTTTGCTTCCTGAGCATTCTCCGAATTGCGCTGTTAAACCACAGTGGGTCTTTTCCGTCCGTAACCCACTTTTTTGGCACATACTTGTCCAATGCGTGATTTACAATGTGTTTAAAATTTGCCCATAATTCTTCCACATCCATCGTACCGGAAGGAAAATGAAGTCGATTCATTTACTAAGTGGGATGCTAACAACTGCTTATCTGCTCTTTCTAGTAAGAATACTCTCCTAGACTTCTTGACCGACTTTTTAACTTTCGTAAGCATAGTCATGATGACAACATCATGATCACTAATCCCTGGCTCAATACTGACACCGTCGATGAGGTATGGTCTGTTTGTGGCTACCAGATCTAAAATATTTCCATTATGCATTGGCTGTCGATTTAGCTGCTCAAGACGGTTTTTGGATAATGTGTTCAAAAGTAATTCACACAACGGCATGTCTGTACCACCTGTAATGAATCTAGTATTACATAATGCAGGGGTGGTAACCATAAGGTTGGAATGTTACAACCCTTACGCAGCATGTGAAGAAGTCTTGTATAGAAATACTTGTTTAATATTTATGGAACAAATACACTTCAGGTGCAAAATTCAGAACTACAAAAGCTGTCATAGTCAAATCTGCCAACATACACAGGCAAAACAGCAGTTACTACCAAATACTTGAGAGGAGGTTTGAAAACATTGTCTGCAGGGAGCTGGCATGGCTAATCAGTTATGTTCTTTAGGAAATTTTCATTCCATCGCTTAATTTACTGAGACAATAAAAGTCATTCATAAATTCAAAGAAGACAAGCATTCTAAGCAGTTCAAGTTCTGTGAAAGTAACAACTACTTGTGTTTGGTTTCTGTCCACAAGGTACGAAGAAAAAAAAAAAAAAGAAAGAAAAGAAAAGAAAAAGAAATTGACAGTGAACAAGAGCCTGATATTTCACCAATGTATGTGTTTACCAATACACAGTGAGAAATTTAGCAAAATGCAGGAAAGGAAAACCTGCGGAAAATTAGTACTTGGTTTATGGACTCCCATTTGACCCTCAATATAAATGAATGTAATGCATTGCAATTAAATGAGTAGAAATATGCGTTATAGTTTGACTTCATTATAAACAACAGATCATTGAACAGTCACAAACATATAATACCTAAAAGTATGGATCCAAAGTGATTTCAAGTGAAATAGTCATACATCATAAAATTAATTATAGAAAAGGCAGATATGAGTCAGATTAACTGGAAAAATCTTAAGGAAATGTAATCTGCCCACAAAGGAGGTAGTGAAGATAATTCTCATTCAATGGAGTTTTGAGTATTATCAATTGGTCTAGGACTCTTACCATATAGGATTAATAGAGCAAATATAGAAGAGCAGTATGTTTTGTTACTGAAATAGTCATCCAATCCCATTGAGAGGCGATGTCAACCAAGAAAGCAAACCCCTCTTAAAAGTACAAGAACTCATTCTAATTACAGTCTTGTAACATGTTGCTTCCTCCCAAAAATCTTGCAAATGTCCTTGACATTAAACTTTTAGCTCTTATGGAGGGCCACCAACAGCTGTTCCTTCCCTGCACCAGGAATTGAATAAAGAGAGGAGAGGAAATGATAGTGGTACTCAATGCACCATACACTGTTGGGAAGCTTGCAGAGTACTAGGCTACTAAAGTATTATATATGATCGATGAATGAAGAGAACCATAAACTCATAAAGTTTGCATTTTGCACTCTGCAAATGATGTGTGAATGCACTCTGGTCACACGACACATGTCCAACTCATAATCCAGTTTGTTCCCTATTTTATGCAGCAAACTCCTGTTGATGGACATCAAAGCAGCATCGATGCAGTCTCTGAGCTGATCCAGAGTTCTTGCCAATGGGGGTTCTTAAACACCATCCTTAATCTATCCCCAAAGGAAAAAGTCACGAGATGTAGGTCAGGCCACTTCTGGAGGGGGAGAGGAGGCCTGCAAAGTAACAGAACCACATTATCTTCACCATTATACCCAATCTAGTGATGCAGAAGTTCATTGCTTAAATAGCGACGAATCAGCAATCAGTTGTGGTGACAACCACAACTGCAATGTATCAAGATACCTCTCACAGTCTACTCACAGAAGAAAAATGGTCCATACAGCCTTGTCTGTAACTTTGCATGAGGATTTTCAGAGCCCCACATCCCCAGTATGCCGATTAACCTTTCCAGATAAGAAAAGTTGCTTTGTCAACGAGTGTCGGCTTAGCAGCTAAATGTTCATTCTCAGGTGTTTTGCGACACAAAACTGAAGGCTCCAGCCATTGTCTTCTGGTTTCTAATTATTGCACTGGCTGCACACAATACAGTTTAAAACATAATTGCCATCATAAAATCTACTGCACAGTTTGCTGTAGTATTCAAAATTCATGGCTTGCAAGGACTGTCAATTTTTTTGGGCTATGTGCAAAACTTTCCCTCATCCTCTCCACAGTTGCATCTGGCACACTTGGACAACCAGTACTTTTCTGTTTACAGAGACATCCAGAGCCCCTAAACTGTCTGCACCAAAGCGCAATGCTTCATTTACATGTCTTTTTTCCATAATTCCTTCTGAATACATACCACGTTATTGTAACAGGTAAACATCTCATGGACAAAAACTCTTTTCTTGCTTTGACACCATTTTGTCAAAGCACTGCACTTGTAATGTCAGCTGATGGGTGAGTTTATGGTTCTATTAATGCATCAGTCATGTTTGTATCTGTAATACTTTGGAAAATATGTATCTTTGAAAATGAATGAATCACAAAGTTTCAACGAGGCTCACAATTTGCAGCTTTGCCATCAAAACTGATTGTGGCATTTTGGTTCTGAATTGAGTAGAAGGACTGAACCAGAGACTTCAAACGTTCTGTGATGAGCTAGGCTGAGCCTTACTGAACTTGTGTCATAGGGTCCTCCTAAATGTGTCAGGTGTACACTGCACATAAGAAGCTGCTACTCAGATAGCTGACAGTGTGCAGTGTTCACAAAAGATTTTTTTTAGATTAGGTGACTCTCCATTCAATCCAGACAATGATAGCCATAGGAAACCCAGAAGATCAGTGTAAGAGCGAAAGAAATTCCTCCCATATGCGAGAGTATTAAAATCCTAATGGTAAGCTGCCAAAGCATTTTCAACAAAATGCCACAGTTTGAGGCATTTCTGAAAAGCAGTGAAGCTCACATAATACTAGATACAGAAACCCAGCCAAAACCTGAAATTGATAGCAGTGAGATTTTGGGGGAAAATTGGAGTGTATATCGAGAGGATATGCAAATGGGAAATGGAGGTGGTGTATTTGTCACAGTTGACAAGAAACTCAAATTCGCCAAGATAGAAACTGAAGCTGCACATGAGACTGTTTGTGGAAGGCCGAGTATCAGGGGTGTTCATAAAATGATAACTGGATCATTCTATCACCCACAGACTCATCTCCTGATGTAACCAGAAACTTCAGAGAAAATCTCAGTTTGCTTGTATGTATGTTTCCTAGTTGTACTGTAATCATCGGTGGTGACTTTAATCATCCAACAATCAATTGGGTAAATTACAGTTTTATTAGTGGTGGGTGTGATAAGACATCCTGTGAAACATTACTAAATGCCTTCTCTGAAAACTACCTAGAACAGATAGTTAGTAACCAGGCATGACGAAAATATATTGGATCTAATGGCAACAAATAGACCTGATGTCTTTAAGGATGTCTGCATCGAATATTGTATCAGTGACCATGATGCTGTTGTAGCAACAATGGTTACCAAAGTACTTTATATCACAATTAGGAACTTGAAGCTTTCACAGAGGGCAGGAGCATTTAGAGAAACCATGGATCAAGTTTAAAAGGATAGTTGATCATGCACTGGTTAGATATATACCCAGTAGCGCAGTTCATAATGGGAGTGAACCTCCATGATATATAGTCACTGTAAAGAAACTTCTAAAGAAACAGAAATTAATGCATAATAGGTGTAAAACAAAGCATACAGATATAGCTAGAGACTGAATGGAAAACGTTTGGCTGTCAAGAGAACAATGCATGAAGCCTTCAACCATAGCAGAATATTGTCAAATGATATTTCACAAAACCCAAAGAAATTCTCATCATAAATAAAGGCTGTTAGTGACACCAAAATTAATGTTTAGTTCCTAAAAAATGTGACAGGAACTAAAATTGAGAGTAGCAAAGCAGAGAACTGCCCCAATTTAATCCTCATACGACTGAAAAGATGACTGAAATAAGTATTGGTGTCAATGTACTGAGAAAATCTATCATAGATCCCTTGAACAAAACGTTCTGCCCAGTTCTTGGGAAAAAAAAGCGTAGGTCACACCAATCTACAAGGTGGGTAGCATAAGCAATCCACAAAGTACCGACCAGTATCCTTAACATCAATTTGTTGTTGAATCTTAGAACATATACTGAGCTCAAACATAAGGAGGTGTTTTAGACAGAATGATCTCTCAATGCCAACAAGCATTGATTCCAAAAACATCGATCCTGCGAAACCCAGCTCCCACTTTTCTCACATGACATACTGAAAGCTGTGGATTAAGGCAGTCAGGTAGAAGCAGTATTTCTTGATTTGCAAAAAGCATTTGATTCAGTACTGCACCTACATTTACTGTCAAAAGTATGATCATATTGGTTATGAAGTGAAATTTGTGACTGGATTGAGGACATTTTGGTAGGGAGGACACAACACATTATGTTGTATGGAGAGTCATTGTCAGATGCAGAAGTAGCATTCTGGTGTGCCCCAGGGAAGTGTTTTGGCATGCTTGCTGTTTATGTTGTATGTTAATGACCTTCCAGACAGTATTGATAGTAACTTCTGACTTTTTTGGCAGTTATATATAACGAAGTACCTGAAAGAAACTGCATATATGTTCAGTCAAATCTTGATAAGATTTCAAAGCGGTGCAGAGATCAGCAACTTGCTTTAAATGTTCAGAAATCTAAAATGATGCAATTCATAAAACAAAACAAAAATGCAGTATCCTATGACTAAAAAAAACATCAGTGAGCCACTGCTGGAATCGGCCAACTCATACAAATACCTGGATGTAGCAGTTTATAGGAATATGAAATGGAATGACTACATAGGCTCAGTTGTGGGTAAAGCAGGTGGTTGATTTCAGTTTATTGGCAGAATGGTAGAATACTGGGGTAGTGCAATCAGTCTATAAAGGGGGTTGGTTACAAACCACTCGTGCGACCAGTTCTAGAATATTGCTTAAGTGTGTGGGACCAAGAGGGGATATTGAACATATACTATACAGAGAAGGGTAGTGTGAATGGTTATAGGTTTGTTTGATCCATGGGAGAGTGTGCCAGAGATACTGACAAAAGTGGACAGAAAGTCTCTAGAAAATAGACATAAACTATCCCAACAAAGTCTGTTAACAAAGTCACAAAAACCAGTTTTTAAAGATGATACTAGAAATATACTACAACCCTTTACATATTGTTCGCACATGTATCATGAGGGTAAGTTTGGATTAATTACTTCACACACAGATACATTCAAACAATCATTCTTCCCATGCTCCATACATGAATGGAACAGGAAGAAACCCTAATAACTGGTACAACAGGATTTATCCTCTCCAGTGCACTTCATGGTGGTTGCAGAGTGTAAATGTAGATATTTTTAATCAGAATGTGATATAACAGTTTTTTCAAGAATGAAGGAGTGATTCTTTTATTATTTTGCCTTCAGTTTTGATTAGTAGTAACTATGACATCTATTAAGACTAGAGGGGAGGGGGAGTCTGATTACTATACAGCATGGACTGTTGAGATGCTCCGGATTTTAAATTATCTTCTGTTGCAAATTACATAATAATATCAAAAGATATGATGCACACAGTAAAAATTATGACCCTGCTATCCATTAAAAAAGAAAGTTCAGGGGCACTGTGAAAATGAAAGAGAATGCCATATATCAGATTCAACTATTCAATGTTACCAGGTATAGTCTGTGATGGAATAGATCTTGGATCAACTACAATATCGTATTCACTGACAAGGAGAGCATAAGGGAACAATTGACAGGAATGGGGGAAAGAAACACAGTAGAAGAAGAATGGGTAGCTCTGAGGGATGAAGTAGTGAAGGCAGCAGAGGATAAAGTAGGTAAAAAGACGAGGGCTGCTAGAAATCCTTGGGTAAAAGAAGAAATATTGAATTTAATTGATGGAAGGAGAAAATATAAAAATGCAGTAAATGAAGCAGGCAAAAAGGAATACAAAGTTTCAAAAATGAGATCGACAGGAAGTGCAAAATGGCGAAGCAGGGATGGCTAGAGGACAAATGTAAGGATGTAGAAGCTTATCTCACTAGGGGTAAGATAGATACTGCCTACAGGAAAATTAAAGAGACCTTTGGAGAGAAGAGAACCACGTGTATGAATATCAAGAGCTCAGATGGAAACCCAATTCTAAGCAAAGAAGGGAAGGCAGAAAGGTGGAAGGAGTATATAGAAGTTTTATACCAGGGCGATATACTTGAGGACAATATTATGGAAATGGAAGAGGATGTAGATGAAGACGAAATGGGAGATAAGATATTGCGTGAAGAGTTTGACAGAGCACTGAAAGACCTGAGTCGAAACAAGGCCCCCGGAGTAGACAACATTCCATTAGAACTACTGACGGCCTTGGGAGAGCCAGTCATAACAAAACTCTACCAGCTGGTGAGCAAGATGTACGAGACAGGCGAAATACCCACAGACTTCAAGAAGAATATAATAATTCCATTCCTAAAGAAAGCAGGTGCTGACAGATGTGAAAATTACCTAACTATCAGTTTAATAAGTCACAGCTGCAAAATATTAACGCGAATTCTTTACAGACAAATGGAAAAACTGGTAGATGCGGACCTTGGGCAGGATCAGTTTGGATTCTGTAGAAATGTTGGAACACGTGAGGCAATACTGACCTTATGACTTATTTTAGAAGAAAGATTAAGAAAGGGCAAACCTACATTTCTAGCATTTGTAGACTTAGAGAAAGCTTTTGACAATGTTGACTGGAATACTCTCTTTCAAATTCTAAAGGTGGCGAGGGTAAAATACAGGGAGCGAAAGGCTATTTACAATTTGTACAGAAACCAGATGGCAGTCATAAGAGTCAAGGGCCATGAAAGGGAAGCAGTGGTTGGGAAGGGAGTGAGACAGGGTTGTAGCCTCTCCCCGATGTTATTCAATCTGTATATTGAGCAAGCAATAAAGGAAACAAAAGACAAATTTGGAGTTGCTATTAAAATCCAGGGAGAAGAAATAAAAACTTTGAGGTTCGCCGATGACATTGTAATTCTGTCAGAGATGGCAAAGGACTTGGAAGAGCAGTTGAACGGAATGGACAGTGTCTTGAAAGGAGGATATAAGATGAACATCAACAAAAGCAAAACGAGGATAATAGAATGTAGTCAAATTAAATCGGGTGATGCTGAGGGAATTAGATTAGGATATGAGACACTTAAAGTAGTAAAGGAGTTTTGCTATTTGGGGAGCAAAATAACTGATGATGGTCGAAGTAGAGAGGATATCAAATGTAGACTGGCAATGGCAAGGAAAGTGTTTCTGAAGAAGAGAAATTTGTTAACATCGAATATAGATTTATATATCAGGAAGTCGTTTCTGAAAGTATTTGTTTGGAGTGTAGCCATGTATGGAAGTGAAACATGGATGATAACTAGTTTGGACAAGAAGAGAATAGAAGCTTTCGAAATATGGTGCTACAGAAGAATGCTGAAGAGAAGGTGGATAGATCACATAACTAATGAGGAGGTATTGAATAGGATTGGGGAGAAGAGAAGTTTGTGGCACAACTTGACTAGAAGAAGGGATCGGTTGGTAGGACATGTTTTGAGGCATCAAGGGATCACAAATTTAGCATTGGAGGGCAGCGTGGAGGGTAAAAATCGTAGAGGGAGACCAAGAGATGAGTACACTAAGCAGATTCTGAAGGATGTAGGTTGCAGTAGGTACTGGGAGATGAAGAAGCTTGCACAGGATAGAGTAGCATGGAGAGCTGCATCAAACCAGTCTCAGGACTGAAGACAACAACAGCAACATACACTGACAACTTGATCTGCTATTTGTGTAGTTTTAATCAGTCCTCAGATGTAAATTTTATCCACTTAGTGTGAAGAAAAGTAAATATTTAAGAAAGGAATGTTGCAATTGCTCATCTGTACAGTTTGAACATGCAGATGTTTCAATATATTGAAGTAGCTATGTGTGTAACAGTTCATGTCTGGAAGGACTGACACATATTTCAGAGTATCATCAGACAATAAAATATTTATATATTTCAACTTATGTAATAGTACTTAATGCACGAATTTTATTTTAAAAAACAGTAGTGCTGTAAACGCTTCTTATGTATCACAAGAGATTATAAAAATAACTTGTTCATTTGTGAGATTACAATATTATTCCACATTTTGAATTTTCTGTTAAAATGTCACCAACCAGCGTGTTCTGTGAACTTTTACTTTATAATTATTAGAAACATGTCTCCTGCATTATTTTCTCCTTAATAACATCTCTCTCTGTTTAAATTACCCACCCAGCATCTGAAATCTACTTATTCTCATGAATTTGTTACAGTTGGATGCAGAAGGAAAGCATGTACCTCTCCCACCAGTTCAGGAACCTATTTCACCGCCATATGCGAAGTACCTAATGATGAAGAGAAACAATGAGCTTCCAAAATACTAAAATCAGTAAAAGTTGTGAGAAAATGACCTGGCTCAACCGCGGTTATGTTTTATGTACATTTTGATAAAATAAATATGTATAAATTAATTTGCTGATGATCTCCAGTTCATTTGGTACTATGTAATAAAGTAGAAGTTCTTGATGAATCAGATGTTAAATGTTCATGCAGTTCTGCCACAATAACTCAGACATATTGCTTTAAAAAAAAATCCAATTTTTGTTTAGTGTGAAACAGTTGTGATACATTCCCAAAGGAGGCCTCCTCACAATTAAGATAGGATTAAATCTAAAGTTTTATTTCATTAGATTTTGAAAATGATTTTTGAAGGTGGTCTGTGTACTGTTCATTGTGTGTGGAGAGTGAAAATCAGAAGTTTCAGTCCACTTTGTCCAACATGTATCTTTGTAAGTTGGCAGTAGTAGCCTGAATATTGTTCCAAGTTTACCCAGGGTTCATGGACAATCGGTGTACACCAAGGACTTGAGGTATCCCCGTAACAAAAAGTCAGAGGACGGAGGGCTAAATCTTTGGAGTGCGCTGGCCACTAAAGATTGCCCCTCACAGGGGAGAGATTGTCGGGAAGACTTCACGCAAAAGTGTCATTGACGTTCATGTCGTGTTAGCCCCAGGAACTAGACATCCCCCCACCCCACCACCGCCCGCTCACTGCATTTCTTCAAGTTGGGGGAGAAAAAAGCTCAGTCACCTGCACATAACACTTAGAAGTGATCGTTCTCTTTGGAAAACAAAGGGCCAATAATGATAATTTTGGATAATGCACATCAAACAGTAAACATTGTGTATTCAGAGGCTGCTGATGAAGTTCTCTCCAATATCACCTGTTTTATTTATTCACTCATCCAGACAAACAAAAATGTGCCTTGTCATTAAAGAACACATGGACTTCATGAGGTAATTTTACATCAATCCTACACATGCAGCTTTTGTTAAAATTGTGTGGATTAAGTGTGTCCACCACTGCCAGTTTGTATGGATGAAATTTCAAGTCTTCAGGAAGAATTCACCTCATTGTGCGATTGAGAAATTGTGAGCGCAGTTGTATGCTTGAATGCAGATTGCTTGGGGAAATTCAAAATTGCCAGTCTTAGTTTTTCGTCACTTTCTGGTGCCCTGGTGATCTTTGAAGGTCCTGATTTCTTTTTCTACACACTACCAGTATTCATAAATTTGTCTGCCCATATACAAATCACTTTTCCATTGGGAATATGACATGCAGGTGTGATAAACTAACACATCCAATCCCACAGAACAATGAGTAACAGTCTCAGAATGGCACACATTTCAGTTTAGAAAGTCCCAGTACCAAGTCTGTACATTAGACATATTCATATATACAGTTGAAGATATTTTTCAGTTTTATGTTGCCATTCAGAATATTAACTGCCAAAGAATTTTTGCCAAATTATTTCTCTACAATGAATTATACAAACAAGGCAGTAGTATAATACGTAACAAAAATAAAATAGCATGAAAAGGATAGTTGCTACTCACCATATAGTGAAGATGCTGAGTCACAGATAAGCACTACAAAAAGACTGTCAGAAAGTGAGCTTTTGGCCAACATGGCCTTTGCCACACACACACACACACACACACACACACACAGCAGTGCATGATGGTAGAGGCAACAGGGTGGTGGGGGTGAGGGAGGAGGCTGGGGCAAGGAGAGGGGTGAGGGACAGCAGGGTAGGATTGCGGGATGGTAAATTGCTGCTTGTGGGAGTGTAAAGGGACAAGGTGGAGATAGGGTAGGGCAGCTAGGTCCAGTTGGGAGGTTAGTCTCAGGACGGGGGGGAGGGGGGGGGGGTCAATGGAGGAGGAGAGAAGTAAAATGACTGTGGGTGCACCAATGGAAAAGAGAACTATGTAGTACTGTAATGGTAACAGGTAAGGGGCTAGATGGGTATGGACAATAACTAACAGAGGTTGAGGCCAGGAGGGTTACAGAAACGTAGGAAAATGTTGCAGGGAGAGTTCCCACCTGTGCAGTTCAGAAAAGCTGGTGTTGGTGGGAAGGATCCAGATAGCACGGGCTGTGAAGTAGTCATTGAAATGGGTGGCTTGCTCAGTAATGGTGTGGTCCAGTTGTTTCTTGGCCACAGTTTGTCGGTGGTCATTCATGTGGACAGGCAGCGTGTTGATTATCACACCCATGTAGGATGCAAAACAGTGGTTGCAGCTTAGCTTATAGACCACATGACTGGTTTCACAGGTAGCCATGCCTTTGATGGGACAAGTAATGCTTGTTACCTGACTGGAGAAGATCGCGGTGGGAGGACGTATGGGACAGGTCTTGTACCTAGGTCTGTTCCAGGGATATAAGACATGAGGCGAGGTGTTGGGAGCAGGGCTTGTGTAGGAATGGACAAGGATATTGTGTAGGTTTAGAGGAGAGTGGAACATCACTGTGGAAGGGATGGGAAGAAGGGTCAGCCCTTTCCAAAAGTCTCCCCTTTTGCCCCATTCCCAAATTCAATCATGCAAGTCCTTCTCTCCTTCTCCCGGTCCCTCCACTCGAAAAACTTTTTCACCATCACTAAACCTGCCAATCAGACTCAACCAAAGACCAATGTTGAACCCTGCCTGACTCATTTCACTCCCCCATCCAACCCCACTGCCCTCCACCCCAAATCAACCCCTGTAAACTTTCCAGAATTTCCTAAGCTTGAACCTTGCCTCACCATCATCCCTCAAACCTATCAACACACAAATTAACCATACATCCACATAACTACAATCCACCACCTATAAACTGATCCCAGCTTTATAATCCTACCTGCTGACAAAGTCTCCACCACTGTTGTTTTGAACTGCAAGGATTAGGTGGCAGAGGGAGTGCACCAGCAGTCAGATTATCCACCTACAAACCCCGCCACAGTGACTCCATTCCAGAAATCCAGCAGGATCTCCAGTCTCTCCTCAAATCCTTAGGCCCTTTCCAGAGCCTGTTTCTGGAGTTCATCTCTACCACCCACATTCCTACCTTCTACAGTCCATAAACCAAACCATCCAGAATGCCTCATTGTGGCCCACTGGCGCATGAATGGCCTCCTAAAAACTGTGGCTAGACCACCCCATTGCCAAGCACACCACCCAACACAGTATTCTTCATTTCAATGACTGCTACACAGTCTGTGGCATCTGGATCCTTCCCACCAACACCACCTTTTCAGAATTGTGCAGGTGGAAATTCTCCCTACAATATAGCCTATGTTCCTGTAACTTTTTGGGTCTCAACCTTTTTTAGTTATTGTCCTCCTTACCCATCTAGCCCCCCTCCCTATTCCCATTCCAGCACTTCACTGCGCTCTATTCCACCAACAAACACACAATCTTTTTATTTCTCTCCTTTTCCACTACCACCTCCACCCCACCACCCTCCATGTAACCTCCCAACTGCACCTAACTGCCACACCCTCTCTCTACCTTGTCCCTGTACACTCGCACAAGCAGCACTTTGCTGTCCTCCACCCCTAACCATCTCTCTTTCGCCCTCCTCACTCTCAGCTTCCTCTTTACCCCCACCACTTGGTTTCTTATTCCATCATGCATCGCTGCTCGCAGTCTGGCCTCAGCAGCCAGAGACCATGGTCATGTGTGCATATGTTGTCTATTTCTGATGAAGGCCTTGTTGGCCGAAAGCTCACTTTCTGACAGCTTTTTGGTCTGAATATCTGTGACTCAGCATCTCTGCTATATGGTGAATAGCAACCATTGTTGTCATTATATTGTTACATTCCATCCTGGTATTGCCATTGTTTAGTATAATAATATGGAAAGATATACATAGGACCTTTGACCTCCATGGGGCTCTCAACTCTTTTGCAAGCACATAATTGGCAAAACCAATGTCCCACACCTTTCCCAACTACTTCCTTATCTGTGCTGTATGCCTGATTGTCTCACATATACTATACTCAGGGACCCAGTCAGTAATGGCTGCATATGGGTTTGACAATCATAGGGTCCCAAGGTGAGGTCTGAAGCACAGCCATTTGTCCATTTTGGTCGTCTTGCAGCATGTTTCAGCAGTCACCACTGAGTATGATGGTGAAACATTATTTGTCACAAGGAATGGGGCTCTTAGCTTAACAACCTGAATTCCAAACCAGGTACATATTACAATAATAAGCCTTCAGCATCATGGTGGGCTACACGCCAATGCAGTGGGTAGCTGTTGAGATGAACTGTTGCTCATGGTTAACCTTTGGGGAACTTGCTGGATCTCAGTTGTAGACAACTTACCTAGGAAACTGGGGCTCTTTGTGGGTGGGCTGTATAGATTCCGTAGTCACTCTCAGAAACAACATGATCCATGGATTTCCTATATTTAAAAAAACAAAAGAGCCTGAGAAGGCGGTACTCCTGATCAAGATTCCCTTTCATGTGGTGATCAAATGTAATACTCAAATATTTTTTCTAGCGACAACATACACTCCTGGAAATTGAAATAAGAACACCGTGAATTCATTGTCCCAGGAAGGGGAAACTTTATTGACACATTCCTGGGGTCAGATACATCACATGATCACACTGACAGAACCACAGGCACATAGACACAGGCAACAGTGTCCCTAATTTGCTGGGAAGTGGCGGTGCAGTCCCCTACGGCACTGCGTAGGATCCTACGGTCTTGGCGTGCATCCGTGCGTCGCTGTGGTCCGGTCCCAGGTGGTCGGGCACGTGCACCTTCCGCCGACCACTGGCGACAACATCGATGTACTGTGGAGACCTCACGCCCCATGTGTTGAGCAATTCGGCGGAACGTCCACCCGGCCTCCCGCATGCCCACTATACGCCCTCGCTCAAAGTCCGTCAACTTCACATACGGTTCACGTCCACGCTGTCGCGGCATGCTACCAATGTTAAAGACTGCGATGGAGCTCCGTTTGCCACGGCAAACTGGCTGACACTGACGGCGGCGGTGCACAAATGCTGCGCAGCTAGTGCCATTCGACGGCCAACACCGCGGTTCCTGGTGTGTCCACTGTGCCGTGCGTGTGATCATTGCTTGTACAGCCCTCTCGCAGTGTCCGGAGCAAGTATGATGGGTCTGACACACCGGTGTCAATGTGTTCTTTTTTCCATTTCCAGGAGTGTATGAAGAAGGATGGTTTGATAGAAGTTTTACTACTCCATTTAATCAAAGAGCTAGAGGCTTTGATCGGTACAAAGCTGTTGAGCAAATAAGAAATGACACTCATATTGGTGAGACAGCATCAGCCTGGCAAGTAACAATCTTAATGAAATATAAGTAACTTGGAGAATACCCAATGAAAATTGATTTGGTCTCTAACTTTAATTTGAGTAAAGGTGTTGTGACATTCTGTGATAGAACATAAATGAAGCACAACTGCTGAAGGAATGGGACCCAGAAGGCATCATGGACGTGTGCAAATATAATAAAACCTGTTGACAGCATGCTTTCGAAAACAGATATATTTGTGTCAATTTTCAGTATGCTGGTGTTATCTGTACGACTTAAAGCACACTTTACATGATTTGAAGTCCTTTTATCTCAAATCTTCTGAGGTGATTTACAGGCCATAATTTTGGGATGTAAAAGTTAAATAACAAGCAGGTGCTATTGTGCATTAACTGGCCAGGTTAGCATCCAGACTTGATGCTGAGAATGACATAAGAGAATGAAGAGAAGAAAATCAAAGGATTGAAAATAACAAACCTTAAACCATATAGCGTGAAGTGAAGTAAATCCTCAACAAAATGCAGCCACCTGTCTATAGTATGTCATTTGCAACTGAACTCATAAAAATAGCTACAGTGAAAGCACTATTTTACATTTTCGTATGGTCCAGACTTAAAAAACGCAAAATTGAGGAAAATGTAGAATGGAGGAATATGCTAAAAACCCACTTAATATGAGCAAAAACACCTGTAATTGGCATATATGATTACAAACCGCAATCCTCTCCAATACTTTGTATAAAACTGCCCATTTGAAGGGAATTAAGTGTACAGTACACTGTTTATACAGGGTGTACATAAAGTCCGGGAGCATTCAATTATTTATTGCACCAGAACTAAACATTGTACAGCTGTCATAAATCTTGCATTTTGAAGAGAAACTCTGAAACTTTTTTTACAAAGATTAGATATGCGAACCATTAGTGACCCGGCAGACGTCAAAACAGTAATCGAATTCTACTCATCCCAGCATGGCATTGTCGACTGTGGCAGTCGCTTCCCATATTATCTCCCGGAACTCTGCTACATCACATGGTAGAGGCAGTAAATGGCCTTCCTTATTGGTGGCTTCTTACCATACTTCTTTCTAAACATCCATTGAACAGCTGTAGCACATTTGTTTTTGTCGAACTCCAACACACAGAAAGTCCGCTCCGCATTTGAACTCACCATGTTTGCAACCAGCGCTGACTATCAGCAAATTACCAAACTATGCAGTGGCAGTATACATGGAAAAAGAACTTTCAGGGCTTCTCTTCAAAATGACATATGTATGATATCTATACAATGTTTGGTTATTGTGCAGTAAATAATTGAAAGTGTTCCTGGACTTTATGTACACCCTGTACATTAATTAGTGGTAATAAATTTCATCGTATCTTAAAGAGTCACAGGTGTTGTATAGCAAGCAAAAACTCATCAAAAAATTGAAATTGGTATCTGGGTACAAGGTAATCGAGCTGTTTTCCATCATGCTATGACCACAAGTTGTATGTTCATAACATATGCTCTTGAGAGATCCTCCTTTGTGCTCACCCAGAAAGAAGCAAAAATTGATAAACATGTTGAATTAAACCAGAAGCACAAATGCAGTGATCTTCTTAATGACATATTTTGTCACCATTGCTGTCATTGTTTAATGCTTTTCTTACAAGCCACACTTCATATGTTCACCATCATTCAAGTGTTATTTTAGGCTTTGTGTGTGTGTGTGTGTGTGTGTGTGTGTGTGTGTGAGAGAGAGAGAGAGAGAGAGAGAGAGAGAGAGAGAGAGAGATGTGAAAAATTGAGTTTATTCGAAGTCGGCTTGGTGAATTTCTGTAGACTGTAAAATGTAAATCTGAAAGGAAGCGCGGGTGCTACATTCTCACTTATGTCCTCTATGACTGCTGCCAATCTTTACGACCTACAGTGTGCAGTGCAAAGTATACAGAACTGTAGTGTACCTAGTTGTTGCAACTGTATCATGTCAGTTTTGAAAAGAAAACTCTTTAAAATGTGCTATTGCAAAATATTTGTTCTATTTCTATGTGACATCTCTGTTATAGCACATCATCTCCACATAAAATATATTTTCAGCACTTCACAAAATGCTTTCACCCCCACTTCCACTCCAGTCACTGAAGGGTCATTCCCCCCCCCCCCCCCTCCCCCTCCCTCTACACATCCATTAGGCCAGTTCATTTTACACGTGTTGGTGTGATGTGGTGTGGGTGCACTGAGTATTGGGTGACTTAACAAGTTGCCAGCCAATAACAGTTCACTAGCTGGAAATGGGCAATGTTTCCTTGTTTAGGACCAAGCATATACTTCGAGACTGTGTTTGAATTTGAAAGATTGGCTATTGATATTGTCACTGAATACAGCACATTGGAAATACATGTCCCTAGTTAGCAAGTTTTCTCATTCAGGGTACTTGCAGTTTTGTAATAGTATTACACAATGAACATACTGCAAATGTTTTGACTTCTGCCAAGCAGATTATTTAGTGGTACATAAACTAATTTTAATTTCAGTTGTATTTAAAAAATAATTAAAAAACAATTGATACAATCAGTTTTTTTGGACCTTATTCCAAAATTTTAAGTTTCGATGAAGAATGGAAAACCTTCTGCAGGTGAGTACATGGAGCGTAACAGGACAGACTTTCTAATCTTTAAAGCACATAATGAAAAGAATATTGTACCATTAAAGCAGTTCCAAAGTTTTGCCATCTCTCTGAATAAGTGTAAAATCTTAAAATAGGTCCTTGTCTTGAGGAAGTAATAGATACGTATGGTCTAGTTATTTTTACTAGTGTTTTAAATTGTTTCTTTTGCTACTCATATATCACCACAGTGTTGTAACTCGCACACACAATACAGTTTAAATGATCAGCAGCAGCAGCGCAGCAGCATTACTTACAGGCCCTTTCTTCAAATCATAGAAATACCTACACTCCTGGAAATGGAAAAAAGAACACATTGACACCGATGTGTCAGACCCACCATACTTGCTCCGGACACTGCGAGAGGGCTGTACAAGCAATGATCACACGCACGGCACAGCGGACACACCAGGAACCGCGGTGTTGGCCGTCGAATGGCACTAGCTGTGCAGCATTTGTGCACCGCCGCCGTCAGTGTCAGCCAGTTTGCCGTGACATACGGAGCTCCATCGCAGTCTTTAACACTGGTAGCATGCCGAGACAGCGTGGACGTGAACCGTATGTGCAGTTGACGGACTTTGAGCGAGGGCGTATAATGGGCATGCGGGAGGCCGGGTGGACGTACCGCCGAATTGCTCAACACGTGGGGCGTGAGGTCTCCACAGTACATCGATGTTGTCGCCAGTGGTCGGCAGAAGGTGCACGTGCCCGTCGACCTGGGACCGGACCGCAGCGACGCACGGATGCATGCCAAGACCGTAGGATCCTACGCAGTGCCGTAGGGGACCGCACCGCCACTTCCCAGCAAATTAGGGACACTGTTGCTCCTGGGGTATCGGCAAGGACCATTCGCAACCGTCTCCATTAAGCTGGGCTACGGTCTCGCACACCGTTAGGCCATCTTCCGCTCACGCCCCAACATCGTGCAGCCCGCCTCCAGTGGTGTCGCGACAGGCGTGAATGGAGGGACGAATGGAGACGTGTCGTCTTCAGCGATGAGAGTTGCTTCTGCCTTGGTGCCAATGATGGTCGTATGCATGTTTGGCGCCGTGCAGGTGAGCGCCACAATCAGGACTGCATACGACTGAGGCACACAGGGCCAACACCCGGCATCATGGTGTGGGGAGCGATCTCCTACACTGGCCGTACACCTCTGGTGATCGTCGAGGGGACACTGAATAGTGCACGGTGCACGGTACATCGAAACCGTCATCGAACCCATCGTTCTACCATTCCTAGACCGGCAAGGGAACTTGCTGTTCCAACAGGGCAATGCACGTCCGCATGTATCCCGTGCCACCCAACGTGCTCTAGAAGGTGTAAGTCAACTACCCTGGCCAGCAAGATCTCCGGATCTGTCCCCCATTGAGCATGTTTGGGACTGGATGAAGCGTCGTCTCACGCGGTCTGCACGTCCAGCACGAACGCTGGTCCAACTGAGGTGCCAGGTGGAAATGGCATGGCAAGCCGTTCCACAGGACTACATCCAGCATCTCTAAGATCGTCTCCATGGGAGAATAGCAGCCTGCATTGCTGCAAAAGGTGGATATACACTGTACTAGTGCCGACATTGTGCATGCTGTGTTGCCTGTGTCTATGTGGCTGTGGTTCTGTCAGTGTGATCATGTGATGTATCTGACCCCAGGAATGTGTCAATAAAGTTTCCCCTTCCTGGGACAATGAATTCACGGTGTTCTTATTTCAATTTCCAGGAGTGTATATCCATGCAGAATATAATTAAGTTAAGTCGAATGTCTTGCATTTTGATGCTATTAATAGCCATTGGTCCAGTGTAATCCTTTCCAAAATTAAAAACAACAAACACTTCCAGAAGTAAAAGATTGAATGCATGTTTCTGTAATCCTCCTATGCCTTTAGAAGTTGCAAACCTGACTGGCTAAAATTGTTCAAAAGGTATCAAAAAACATGGTTGGAACCTGACTTTCAATAATAAGGACAGGTGAAATACAAAGCATGTGAATATGATCACCATTGAAAGAGCGTTATTGCAGGAGGGAGGCCCTTTTCAAACAGAAAGATTTGTATATGTGTATAGAATCTGGTACTGTCCTTAACTTTATTTTCTTGAAATTTTGAGTAATGTCTTTCAGTAATGAATATCAATTACATTTCATTAATTCTGGAATGTATATCAGTGGGTACTCTTTACAAAAAAGGCAAGTTAACATTTCTGTTAAATGAATGTGGGAAATGAAAGTCCTGTAGAAAATAAGACTTTAGAGGCTTGAATTGAATGTTTTACTTTAACAACACTGAGACACACTTCCTAATGCTTTTGTGATGTGAAGAAACAAACTCACTGTTCACTGGCAGTATGGTTTGTGAAAGGTGTCAGGTATCATATTCTTTACCTAGAAAGATTTTCAGATTAACAGACTGGGGAAAAATCTGCAGTTAAATTATGGGTTTTCTTCAAACAGAAATGCTAGCTACATAAGCTCTCTACATACAGCTCATTCTACATCCAGTGAGTATAAGAATCAGTAGTAATACGTATTTAATTAGCTCCTTTGTATAATTGTTGTAATGCGGCAGCTTTTCCTCTTGAATTTTATACTGTGAACAATGGATGCCAGTCTCCAGCATTTATATCAACGATCATTTCTTGTAGATCCTTTGTAACTGCATTCCTAAATCCAGAGTTAATTTGCCTCATAAACCTAGTTCACACACCTGTTCACAACATCACAGTAGGTACTTCCCTTCTGCACATTCATGCTATGACCATTTGTTAGGCACACTGTGACGGACAAGATTGATAAATATTATCCTATGCCACTGCAAGGCCTTCTAATTAATTATTTCAGTTTTTATTCAGGTGTTAATTGTTGTCATTATGCAGGTCTATTCACCCCCCCCCCTCTCTGCCGCCACCACCACCACCACCACCACCACTTCTCCTTGCTGGACATACACACAATATACTTTGGAGCTATTTCAACTCCCAGCATGAGTTTAAGAGACACCACTGAAACCTGAACAAACTTATTCTGCTGGAGGTAGCAATATAGAAAGGCCCTCCACTTTAAAGAAAGCATGCAATAGAACTTGAGAGTGCAATACTGTCATGTATTTGGGAATTTGAGTTTTTTGTCGAAGAATGACAAGACTAAGACCATGAAGTCGACGGCCAAGAATAGCACAGAGAGTGAATGTTATGAGCACAAGTAAAGTGAGCTCAACTTAATATTGATGTACAAAGCCAGGATCATCTTTAACAGCAACACACAACTAAACACAGTTCCGAATCATAGTCCAGATTCAGAAAAGCCAGTAACAGTTGTATTTGAGAACTGTCAAAACAAGTAGGCCAGTGATGAAATACAAATTACCAATCCACCCACCAGAACAGGTATGTATTTTCTGGAAAGGGGTAACAACCATCCCTATGTGATGTGTTTGCCACAATCCCTGGAGTTGGCAACTTCAGTAATAGATACAGTGCTGCCATCTTGGTTTTATTTTAAATAGCAAGATTGAAAATCTTTAGTGGTTCTGAAAAATATAGTTGTTCCTTAATGACAAGTTACCCCAGAATATGATGCCATATGCCAATACTGAATGAATTTAGGAAAAGTAAGTGATGTACAACATTTCATCTCCAAAATCTGATAATCACCACACAAAAATCGCAGACCTTTCACATTAAAGAATATGCAGCTCATTACTACCAGTTTAGATTCTTATCAATACAAACACCAAAGGTTCAAATGGCTCTGAGCACTATGGGACTTAACATCTATGGTCATCAGTCCCCTCGAACTTAGAACTACTTAAACCTAACTAACCTAAGGACATCACACACATCCATGCCCGAGGCAGGATTTGAACCTGCAACCGTAGCAGTCTCGCGGTTCCGGACTGAGCGCCTTAACCGCGAGACCACCGCGGCCGGCACAAACACCAAAGAATTGAAGGCCCTGTTGTTAGTCATATCATACACTCTTAACTAGCTTTCATGGCTATTTTCAAATATGTTGTTGTTGTTGTTGTTGTTGTGGTCTTCAGTCCTGAGACTGGTTTGATGCAGCTCTCCATGCTACTGTTTCAAATATTAACATACTGAATTACATTATGGACATTAAAATTTTTAAAGACAAAGTTATGATCAGCTGTTATTGGACTCAGAATGCAACAGCGTATCCAAAAGCAACGAGGTACCACAGGCATTATTGTACGAGTGCTGAATTTTTTAAAACTTTCCGCACAAAGTGCACTGACAGTTTGCAAATTAACAAATGCTGGCACATTGTACATAGTTTACTGTTATCATGTTATATGTGGGCCTCATTGCATCAAGATGTACTTTGCAACATTTATGATAACGAAAATTAGTTCCAACCAACAAAGATTCCAAGACTTACCAAGCGGGAAAGTGCCGGTAGATAGGCACAATGAATAAAACACACACACAGAATTTCGAGCTTTCGCAACCGGCGGCTGCTTCGTCAGGAAAGAGGGAAGGAAAAGGAAAGATGAAAGGATGTGGGTTTTAATGGAGAGGGTAAGGAGTCATTCCAATCCCGGGAGAAGAAAGACTTACCTTAGGGGGAAAAAAGGATAGGTATATACTCGCGCGCCCACACACACACACACACCCATACATACATACACAGACACAAACAGTAGTGCCAAGGCTCGATATACAACATAGACAGCTACAAACAAAACTATTCTTACTTCACATACAGACATATTCAAGAAATGGAAGTAATTAACAAAGGATAGCTGCTGACCAATTAGGTAAAAGAACATTGCATGGACTCTACAGACGAGGACACAGCAATCAGGCCAACAAATTTAGCTTAGATATTATTAGCAACATAAGAGATAGCAACTGCAACTTGCAGAGGAGCCTTAGTAACTAACTTAGACAGACAGCAGACTGACGGACAGACACACTATTAAACTAGGCACATATTTAGAGCTATCTTCTGTATAATAATTAAATATTTTTGTTAGAATTAATCATAATTGCTTGACATTACTTTTATTTGTTTTATTTTGTTTACTTTTCTACTTTTTTTAAAAGTCTTCTGTCTTTAGTGAAATCTGCAAGTTTCTGTACCATGAAAACTCCAGTCAGTAGAAGACAACAATGTTGTTTTTGCCATGCGCACCTAAAAAACAAAATGCGGAACAAGAGACACATGCACAAACAAGTACTCACTTAGGTAATATTTAACTCAGGCCCGGTAATCACAATGAGAAGGATGTACACTTAAGTCCGAGCTTTTTTTAACACTTTTGCTGCGGTCACCGGTGCAGGCCTCCGACGCTCGAGGCGAGCACTTGTAAGCGCATGTGAGGCGAGCACTTTTAAGCGCATATGAGCTGAGAGCTGAAATATTACCCCTGCGAAACCTGCAATGTCATGTTGCACACATACGTAATATTGACAGCAAATACAACGTCTGTGCAAGAGATGGTACTAGATATAGAAGTATGCTTTAGCTGCATGCCAATAATGTGATAAATGCGCATGCTGTCTGGCTACTATAAGCATCATATGCATTTATTGCAAACAATTCTAGCAATGCCTCTGATTTATTGATTTTATTGCAAACTGGAAGGAAAATGCAATTCAAACAAGCAATAAATCCACTCCATTGAGAAAGAATGAGTGTCTGAAAACACCAAAAGATTTATAAAATGGAGAAAAAGAAACAGGACTCGTCTGAAATGTGGTGCTATGGAAATCCAATCCCATATGACAAGTTTGCAAGGTGTAGAGGTGATGTTTTTATAGAAAACCACAAATAAGTCCATATACCGTACAGAAACCTCATGATCTGAGCAATCAATGTAACATTTTACTTGCCTATCAAATAAAAGAAATACAAACATTTTACAAAACAAACACAAACAGATCTTCCTCCAAAGATACGACATCCCATTAAATTACGGATGTGTAATTGTGCAGCAGTTCAAACAGAATCCAGGTTTGTTTGCACACATGTGGTGTATCCGTATGCTTGCCCCGTTCCACACACATTGTACATCCCTTCCTCATAGCTTGCTTCTTCCCTTCAGTTGCCTCCCACTTTTGCACAATGTGTCTGCCTTTATATTTGTTACACACACTTTTTGCAATGTCCATTGGTGGAAGTACTCCCTTTATTATTTGTATTCTATAATCGTACAATGTTATTTTATGCCCTGAGTAGGTAATGCGAATTGAACATTTGCATGTCTACTACATCTGGTCCGGCCTATCAGTCCCAGACAAACAACTATTGTATCTGATAATTGGCGTGGTTTCAAGACTATTTGCTGGTGTGCATTCGGCACACATCCCACTGCATTAGGATATTCTGTGGAAATATGGGAGACCTCTCATCTACCCTTCCATTTGCCGATCATTAAACTGTCAGAATATCGTGCAATAGTGTTTCTTTTCCCCAGTTTTGCGCATACCATGTCTTTAACGATATTTCTCCTATTTACCCTTTTGTCCCGGTGCAATGTGTTTTTGCATTCAACAGGATTTTAGCTCAAGCAAAGCTGTTGTAAAAATTGTAAATGTGATGGACTACTTGCAGCTTCTCTTCCGACATATGTAATACTATCTTTTCAGCATGCCTTTTCCCCCCATATCACCACGCATCCCCATGTACACAGTGCATTTATTTATGAAACCGTCTGGGTTATTTAGCATGTACAATTTGATGCCATATTTATTCCTTTTGTTCTTTATATATTGTCTAAATTACAATCGTCCCCACTAAAGAATCATCAATTCATCTAAAGGTCCCTTCCTGGATAATACACCTGACACATTCTGTTGTTAAAATAATTCAATATAGGGTGTACCTTATATAGTCGATCATCTTGTTTCGGGTCTCCTGACTCTGGATTTTTCACAAAATGCAGTGAGTGTAAGATGAGAAAATATCTGTATCTGCCCATATTCATTGCTATTCCTCTATTTTCGAACAGTGGGTCTTTCTTCCAGTAGTCTTGTAATTGGGCATATTTGACATTAACTATATGTAATGAAATACCCAGGAAGACCAGTGTTTCTCCTGTACTTACAGGTTTCCAATTACTAATCCTAGAGACCTCTTTTGTAATGTTTGCAAATATATTGCGTGCATTACCGTTCCTTTCATCAACTACAAGCTGCGGTATGTCATCTGTAACCAGTAGCCTAAAGAAACCATTTTGGGGTATTGCCAGCAGGATTTATCTGCAAACATTCTGCTTTTGTAAATGGATGATACTGCATCTCATGTGGTTCTTCATGCCAAGTCACACCTTGTTTGCTTACTTCCGCGAGCACGGTTCTTTATCATCAGTGATTTCCTCACCATTGTCGTCCAATTCTGAACTGTCATAGAACATTTGATGGTTCTGCTTCCACACTGTCATCATTGTGGTATGCTTCTGCAGTCTCTAAATTCCAGCTACCCTCCTCTGGTTCGTCCCCTCTGAACTCAACATCAGTATCTTCTAACACACACTCATTAACTCATGGTCAGTATAGTATTGACTCGTCCTACTCTTTTTCGGGTTAGAAGGCCACAGTGTTGGTTGATTCACCGCCACTGCAAACAATGGACAACACAAACGACTAAGTACAAAAACACGCAACTGCAGACAGGAAAACATTACTTGATATTTCATTGCTTGCTTGAACTAACATGAGTGCACAACGAAACAAACTAAACTGAGTACTCAGCTAGCAAACGCATCGCTTGTAAGCATTACCCGCACTAGCTTATTGATGGCGGAAATGCTTATAAGCGTCAGCCGCAACAAGCGTGTTAAATTCTACAGCGCTGTCATATCCTATATAGCAGTGACATTTTATGATAGTCTCCATTGTTGTTGCAGACATGGATTTTTTGCTGGTCTCCATTTCTGTAGCAGATATGGATTTTTTGCTCAGTGTTTAATATGAATATATTTCTCCTGTGTCATTGTAGTGAGTCTTTAGTCAAAGACTGGTTTGATGCAGTTCTCTATGTTAATCAACCTTGTGCAGCCTCATGAACTCTGCATAACTCTTGCAACGCACATCCATCTGAACCTGTTTACTGTATCAATCCTTTGATCTCTCTCTACATAAGTCACTCTACTGCCCTCCATTACCACTGCAACATTTCCTGATAGCTCAAGGAGGTGTCTTGTCAATTGAGCCCTTCTTGTAGTCAAGTTGTGCCATAAACTTAATGTTTCCATATCAGTTATTCGATCTGTGACGAAGCAAGTTGGAATATTTTTACTTCCCCTCTGCCTCCTTAAATTCGTTTTTTCTCTTTTGACTAATTTCCACTAACATACATGAGTATAATCTACATAGTCATAAAAGAGAAAAAAATTGGCACTCAGTTTTAAAGAATATAACACCAAATCTAATTTTGTGCTTAGTTTTATGTATGTAATTGATTTTCTAATTTATTTTGACTAGTCCTAGATAGTATGTTTTGTTGTAGGGTGAAATCAGCAATTGTTTTGTAACTTAAATTCTATTGTTGACTTATAAACAAATATAAATTCTGTACTAATTGTAAACATTAGGAGGAACAACTTATAGTATTCTTGAAGGATCTATTTGAAAACATATTAGTAAAGCCAGCCCTTAATTCCAAAGTAATTAACAATTTTGGCAAAATTATTGTTTGCATAACAATATTTGTTAATTTCATGATATAAACAAATAATTCGGCCTAACTCTTGCAGTAGAAGACACTGTTAAAAAGAACCAATTTTTGGATGTATTCAGTGAATTTGATGAGTTAAGTTTTAATTGCAATTACTGTAAATTTACCTTCGAACAGCGTATAGTTTCGGCACCTATTATTGTGAGGATGTATTAGGCCCCGAATTTTGGTCCTGAGTCAGTCAGTCCACAGCTGAGTTTCAGGCGAGAAACCTGTATTGTTTAAATCAACAACAATGCATCCGTGAAATAAGTGTAACACAATTAGGCCATGTGTTCAAACAATGACAGTGTCTGTTCCATGCATACCTTGTTATTCTTCAAGAACCGTGTGGTTAGGTTTTTACTACTCGTAGATGTACAGTAGTAAACTATTTAGCAGTATGTGGATGTTCGCCTACAAACTATTAATGAGGCTTATGGAAAGTTAAAACAATAGTGCACTGGTCATATATAATTGTGTATTATTGTGGGGTTGTGAACACCAAAAGTAAAGTACTGTGAAACGGAAATGTGCACCTGTCTGCTACATCATTTAAAGTAGTCAATGTTGTACTTCCAGAACCCATTTTTCAGCCAGTGTAGCAACGCAGTATATTGACACGGAGGACAACACACAAAGAAATAAAAGTAGGCAAACCGCTACATATTGCCCCATCTTTCACTTCTGTATAAGGCTACACTACAAGCAATAGCTTCAGAAATTTATATTTGTTGTTAACAAATCATTTATCAGAAATGTTATTACTGCTGTTGCCAATCTGCATTTTGGGTCGTCTCTACATGTACCATCATCAGTTATTTTGTTTCCCAAGTAGCAAAAGCCATCTACTGCACTATCCAAGGGCTCTTCCAAGTTTTTCGCCTTCTCTGACAGAATTATGTTGTCATCAACAAACCGTAAAACTTTTATTTCTTCTCCCTGAACTTAAAATTCCTTTTTTCAAATTTCTCCTTAATTTCCTTTATTGTTTGCGCAATGTGCACACCGAATAGTATGGGTATGGACTACAACCCTATCTCACTCCATTTTTCAATTGCTGCTTTCATTTCATGCCCGTCAACTCTTAACAGCAGTTTGGTTCCCGAGTATATTTTAGCTAACCTTTCACTTCCTGTATTTTATCCCTATTACAAATGCTGCAAACAAAGGTTTGCATTTATGCACCCCATCTTCTAAGATAACTCTTAAGGTCAGTACTGCCTCACATGTTCCTACATATCTCCAGAAAGCAAACTTATCTTATCCAAGGTCATTCTTCTGTATATACACGTTATGTGCAACCTCGAGTTGCTAGTATGAGTTCAGTAATATTCACACCTTGCAAAACCTGCCTTCTTTGGAACTGGAATTGTCACATTCTTCTTGAAATCAAAATATTTTGACCGACATGTATTTTGCAAACCAGGTGGAATGGTTTTGTCATGACTGAACCTACCAATGATCTCAATAATTCTTAGAGAATCTCGTCCACACCAGGGACCTAACTTCAAGTTAAGTTTTTCAGTGCTCTGTCAAGTACTTCTTCAATTATCATGTCTCCTCATCTTTTTCTATTTATTGTCTTTGCCTTACAATAGCCCTTCTTTACACTTCCTTCAGCTTTCGACTTTACTTTATGTGCAAACTATTGCCCTGTCTTTCAACGTTCTGATATTTGTACAGCTGCTTCTCTTCTTCCTATAGGCAGCATATATTATTCTCTTAGCTATCCATTCTTCTACAGCCTTGCAACTGTCCTCCAGCCATTGCTCCTTAGCCATTTTGCACTTTCTGTCAATATTTTCAAATGTTTGTATTTCTTTTGTATGCTTTGTTTTGTGCAATTTTTACATTTTCTATTTTCATCAATAAAATTCAATAACTCTTGTATTATCCTATGATTTCTATAGTCATCTCCTTAATTTTCTATTTTTCTACAATTTCTTCAGTTTTAATCTAAATCATGGTCAGATTTCACATGTGCCCCTAGAAACCCTTCCAGTTTAAAATCTGATTTCAAAACCTTGGCCTTATGTTTACATCAACAGACCGAATCATACAGGTGTGTTCTGATTTCTTACATGTGTACAACCTCATTTTATGATTCTGATACTGGACTTCCCATAGCTTCTCAAAGCTTAAAGAAGTGATGAACTGAACAAAACTTATGTTGTTTTTTTAAAGCACTGGTCAGGATATATGAAGTGAATAAACACCAGAGCAACTGCTACATTTACTGTTGTCCAAAAGGCTATGGCGACGGACACCATTCCTCCACAGTTCACATCTGGATTTCACCACAGCAAAGTAGAAGTGATGAAGAAATAACAGTTGGCTACTTATTTGTGAGATACATAAAAGTAATTAAAATCTTATTTAAACTGTTTTATTGTTAAACAAGAAATAATACAAACAACAAGAATGTCTGGTGATGCACCAGATGTGATTAAACAGTTCTCTTCATTGTAAAGAACTGGCCAGCTACTATGATGCACAAATTAAACACTATTTGAGCATGCCCCTCGTGATAACTCCAGCAGGAGGAGATCCAAGATCTGCTACCCCAGCCAGCCCATCCTCTGATGCCTTTTTCCAGGACAGATTCACCAACGACTGCAAACAGAACATGTACATTTACACACAGAAATACATTGCACACTTTTCAAATTAGATATGCAAGGAACAACTCTTAACATCACTGAAATTTTCACTCTGCAGCAGAGTGTGCACTGATATGAACCTGCCTGGCAAATTAAAACTGTGTGCCAGACCAAGACTTTAACTTGGGACCTGCATTTCACAGGCAAGTGCTCTACCAAATGGGCTTCACAAGCATTGCTCACAATCTGTCCTCACAGCTTTTTGGAAGGTAGGAGATGAGGTACTTGCAGAAGTAAAACTGTGAGGACAGGTCGTGAGTCGTGCTTGGGTAGCTCAGTCGGCAGAGCACTTGCCCACGAAATGTAAAGGTTCCAATCTCACATCTTGGTCTGGCACAGTTGTAATCTGCCAGGAAGTTTTAGATCGTAACCTGTTCCTTGTACTAGCACTAGCAGGAGGAGTGGTGGTAGAAGTATACATCCAGAGACAATGTACACTGTACTGAGTTTCATCAGAAAATATATAGAATAAAAATGTTAACAGTAATAATAATAATAATAATAATGCTGATACTAAAAACATGATGTACAGTGCATAGTACCCTACACAAAATCTCATTCAAAATTACACATATAACTTTGATTTCTTATATAAATGTACAAAAAAGATATTTTACATGGCATACACAGTTGACAATTACATACAAATACACAACAGTTCTAACACTTCTGTTTGAAATACTCATTCACATCATGGCAAACAGTTTCATAATGTGTGACTGATGAGTTACATGAAAAATTATTTACTACAAGGTTATTGCAGGTATTCTTCTACACTATTATAGCTGGTTATTAAAAATCTGAACACTTTCTTAAAAGAAGACAATTTCTTCTTTATTTGTGCTGGAAGTTGGTTGTACAATCTAGCACCTTGAATGTTTGTTTGTTTTTAAGCCAAACCCTACATTTACTCTTTTTTTATATGGCTGCCATTGCACATTCTTGCACTGTAATAATCAAATGAATTAGTTTTAAAATTTTCTATGTACCTTTTTTTATATATTAATTAACCATTTTTGGACATAACAGCATGGTAAGGGTAGAATATTTAGATGTCGAAATAACTGTTTGGAGGGTGTTAGCCTTGAACTGTTAGTAATTATTCTAATAGTTCATATTTGCAGAGTGAATTGGATTATCATTTGTGTCTTATTACAACTCCAGAAGGTGAGGCCATAGGTAATAACAGAATGCATGTAAGCAAAGTAAACAATTCTGCTACACCACCTACTACACACACCACTAATTTCATGGGCTTCCCAGTCTAAATTTTCATTTACACACACACCTAATAATTTTGTGACAGCTACCCTCTCAATATCTTTATTTTGTATTCTGACATCCATGTCATGCTGTGAGTGTTAACCTCCAATATATACAATTAGTTTTTTTTTTTTTTAAATATGTAAGGTTAACTTATTTTCAAACAAGTTTTTTAAATATTGCATAGTCATTTATGTAATTTACTAAAGATTTCTGAGAAACATGTTGATCATCTTTTACAACAATGTCATCTTTACTTAACATGTCTGTTTATTTCTTTTTGCTACATTCCACATTGATTTTTATTTGTTTGCTGCCCCTCTTAATATTTGTGAAATGTTAGGCAATTAACAAAAACATTTTAATACAAAGTTACTTCCTTTGACAGTCTCTCCAACTAGACAATGAAATATGTGGAAAGTGAAAGAAAATAAGAATAAGCTACAGACGAAAAGTGCTTTGAGGCCCTGTTTACAATAAGAAGCCAAGGCATCAATCATCTTAAATATTATTTGTGATTTCTTTTGTACATTGGTAGGACACAGCCTTGATGCTGTGCTATGTTTCCTGGTCACACTGTTTTTAAACATTTGCCAACCACCAACATACTTTTCATGGACACAAACACTGAAACTTTTTTTCCTTCACATATTAATAATCAAACACAGTGTGATATTTATACCTCTGCTCATATATCCGAACACCATGTTTGAAATTCTGCAATAAGTAGTCTTGCTCACTGCTAATAGTTTATTACAGAATTGTAGTAAGAAACAAAATAAAAACTGTTACGTGTTCAATGGCATTTTACCTTAAAGATTCTTGTAATGCTTAACTAACTACAACTTCAGGTGAAAAAGCGGATTCCAGTCTCAGATTCAAAGTGCAATAAACAACCTAGATTCTTGCAATTTTTTAACTTTGTTTCAAACTGCACCAAGTTTAATAGAAGCAAAATTATGCTCCATCCACTGTAACACAGAAAAAGATGACACCTGCTGTTCAATAATAGTGAATGTAACCAGTCCTAAGTGATGTACATGTTTTCATAGTTGCCTGAAACTGCAATTGTGAGTAAGTGTGTGTGTGTGTGTGTGTGTGTGTGTGTGTGTGTGTGTGTGTGTGTGTGTTTTATTGTTGATGAAGGCCTCAATGGTCGACGAAAAGCTTATTTGTGACAGTCGTTTTATTGTGCTTATCTGCGACTCAGAATTTTTGTAAGTAGTAACTTTCCTTTTCATAATATTATTATATGTTTTCATATGATGGTTTTAACTGAAGCTAATACACAATATGGTGTTTCTGAATTTCAAAAGAATGAAATATTTTCATACCAGTTACTAAGCAAGATTTGACTGTTTTGTACATAAAACAATTTGTCAGAAAATAACATTGATCATTTATTTCTTCAATGAATATCTACAACATGAATAATAACATATCACTTTTCAACGAATTTGAAATGAAAATTAATGCCCCACTGCTGACAATTTACAAATTTTACATATCCACATGGAAAAGAAGAATTTTCCCAAACTTCTTGTCGCCTAGTTCCTTTTTGGGGTAGTTACGTGGCACTTATCAGAAAAATGTACAATGTGAGACACTTGAAACTGAGAGATGCTCAATTTTTTTTATGTTTTCATTTGGAATGTGTTTTTTCACTTTGAAAGTAAGTCACTTTGGTACTCTGGTACCATAAATACTGTGGTATTGTAGCATACAGTAAATATGAAGCACAGAGCGATAACTAATTTTATATTCTCCAGAAATTGAGAATCATTACCCTGCTGAATCTCTTACATCATTTTATTTATCAAAATGACACTAACTGGCAGAGTCTTAGTGTATGGGCAGCTATGGCATAGTACAGTGAGTTTTGACGAATTACTAATAAAATTCTGTCTCATTCACATATCTCCACACTTTATGTTGAGATAAGTGCCTGCTAATTTCACATGTTTGCAACTGAAAATCTGAATACCCCATCAAGCATGTCTTCAGAGGAGTCACCATCTTACTACTAATGCTCCCATCATGCCTCCAATAGCGTGATATTTGAAGGGCTCCACAATGAATTTAACTAACACATTAATAACAACATGGGAAGTATAGGTTGCTACTCACCACACAGAGGCGTTGAGTCAAGCACAGGCACAACACAAAAAAATATTAGAAAATTTAAGAACTATTTGTGCTTTTGGACAAATTTCTTACTCAGAAGTAGAACACTCATACATTCAACAATAGCAATGCGACACACACACACACACACACACACACACACACACACACACAGGTACTATAACAGAACACCAGATAGTGTCGATAAGTAGATGTATGAATGCATGGGATTTATAGTATTCTTTTTTGTTGTGCCTGTCTGCAATATGAAGCCTTCACTACGTTATGAGCAGCAACCTATCCTTTCCATAGCATCATTATTCCATCTTAGACTTATTTTCTACAACACACATGCCATTTGGCATTCTATTTTTTTCCGACACATTAGAAAGGTCAGGAGACCCTGCCAGTCATTTATCACAGATGGCTACTTTTATTCATAAATCTTCAAAATCTTTGTGGGCACCTGTAGATCAAAGTTACTTGGCCACAGAACAACTCATTACTTACACAGTTCATTAACCAGTGTACAAAAACAAAAGATTTAAGAGATACACCTATGAGTAATATAAGATAATAAAAGAATTTACACTACTGTGAATAAAGAAGAGTGTGCCACAATTTACCCTATCAAATCATGCGTGGAAATTTGATTCCTTATATTTTTAACTTGTCCAAGTTCCAATGTGTTCACTGAGTATAGTTTCCTCATGTTTAAAGTACTACTCAACAAAAGTAGTAATATACAGTGTGGTGGGAGAAGTGGGCTGGCCAAAAACTATCAGGAGTTGCTGGGGTAATGTAGCCACCAGTGTAAGATAGGTTGATTGTCTTAATTTTGGATTATCGGGCATGACGCCACCCACTCTGACCTGGGACTCTCCCCATGGGTACCTCCCCACCACAGCAGTGGCTGCCTAGCAGTGTAGTGATTGCCATGAGTCATTGCACTCCAGATTGGAAATTTGCACATACTCTTTAGCTTACACAGGGAGTCTTCACCTCTGGCACCAATCACGCATTCTATGAATTGCCATGGGGCTACAATTGTGTGGGTACCTTACAACTCCCTTCCCTTACAATGGTTGGATATCTGGTTAGGTTTTCTGTTCCTAATTTGGTCCACACGCACAATAGATATGATTGCACAGTGAATGGAATTGACAACAGATTGGGACACCTTCCCAGCAAGATTTGCACTACTATAAAAATTATAAAATGATGAAGATTAAACCCAGGACTGGGACAAAAGTGAATTACTGAAAATGATTGAGGAAAAAAAGTCTGAGAAAAGTAAGTAATTGTAATCAGCAACCAACTGACAAACTAGTTTGTCAACAAACAAACAAACAAACAAACAAACAAAAAAAAAACTGTCTTACGTACCACATCAGAGGAAAGGTATAATGAGAGAGTGGGACTGAAGCAAAGGAAAAGAAAGAAACACTGCAATAGTTTGGGGCAGCTCATTCACGATGCACTGTTACTGATTTGCCGAATGCCTACACACTATGCATTTCTTCTGAAAAGAGAGCATCATGCAAATCTGATTTACTACTTATAGAGAAAATTTTATAACATTTACCTCTGAGGAAATGTTTTGCTTACTACTTCCTCAGTGAGATCGCTTTTTTCACTGAAATGCTGATTCAGCATCATCAGTCCATCAGTCATCTGTCGTCATTAAGAAAACTGACACTAGGGCATTTTAATGAATTTTCAATCACAAAAGAGCTTCAGTTTCTACAATGCTGGATGACACTGAACACATTCAAGAACTACACACATGACTGTAGTAGAGCAGAATTTTACATAGAAGTACAATGCACACTTATCCTCAACCGAAACGTTCTTTCACATGGAAGTAAGAAAATTGTTGGGTGGACTCTTATTCAAATAAAATAAAGAGATGTAGAATAATGAACAGTCCATCTGCACAGCTGAGTGGCCATCGTGGGATTGCCAAGTGAAGGATACTAGTTCCATTCCTGGTTACGCCAGGAAATCAGGAATTTTTCCTCAATGGAACGATTGGAAAGAAGTCCAGTCAGCATCTTTATGCCAACTGAGGGACTACTTTAATAATAAGTAACTGCTCCAAGGTCAGAAAACCTGACAACAACCAGGAGACAGGTGTGCTGACACAATGCTCCTTGACACCACACCAGAATGTTCTGTATGGCAGAGGATGACGTAGTGGCCAGTCTTCAGTTGTGTTGTCTTCTGAGCATCAATGATTTGAGTCAGAACAGAAAATTAATAAGTAATTACCATTTATTCCACTTTCACAATCCCACCAATTTTCTCACTTTTCATTATTTTTAGCTGACAAAATAATGGCTCGGGTTGGACTGTAAAACATTTGAAAATGAAATTATATTTTACACTAAATACAGAAATAACTGTAGCATAAGCTTACTTTAAATGTCCGAGGTTCCCACACAGCCAAATCTGCAAGCGTTTTTCTATTGAGTAGTATATTCATTCGAGCCAATGCCTCCCTTAGCAGAGGATACCGGAAACCAAGTTCTTCACATGCAGCTGTTACACGTTGTTCCCATAGCTGTGAATTGAAGAATAAGTAAATAATCGTATCACTTCGAGCAAGCTGAAAATAAATCCATTCTACAACCCTTATTGACAGAAATGACACCAAAAATAATGCTGTCATCTTGAATAACAATACTCTTAATCTAAAACAGTAATAATTGAGAACCCCAATTAATGAGTACTGTAGCCAATGGATATCATTTAAGCTCACTTTTTGGCAATGATTCAGGAAACAATTACACCAAATTGGTGGCCACAGACTACTAGTGGCAGTGTCTGGTAGTATCCTTCAACAGAAGAACACTTATCCACACATGGCATGTCTCTATGAACTGCATGACTGACATTAAGGTACTCCCTTCACCAGCTAGATCCCCCAATTGTCCTTGAAAGAAAGCGTATGCAACCATCCTGGTTCCAATGTCCAGTGCACTGAGGGCCAGTCGGACATGTTATGTGGTAACTTACGTTAGGAGGTGATAAAATGGCTTTATGACAACTTCTCAACTGAATATTTGCAAGTATTCAGGACCAAGAGAGTGCAGTGTCCTCCTGACAAAAGACCAGTCAAGTGTTCATACTGGCAATTTCATTGTTCATTTCCCTTCAGTTAGTTATCACTGAAATAAAATCAAATAACCTCTAAATACATGCAGCTGCATTTCACTTACTCTTCCCCTTCTAGGTGCTCCACTTATTTTCTTATTGCCTGTATTCCACGAAATATCACAGAACAAGAAAACTGGGCAATAATGATACCAAGTATGGTGCTTAAAACACTGTCTTTTCTTATCTATCACTGGTTACATAAAGCTATCATTTCATTGGTTACAGCACTCCAATTTACGAGCACAATAGGAAAAGTATTCTGGCTGGTACAGCACCTGTTCTTAACTTTAAACAACAGTTCAAAAAATTGTTGGGGGGCCATGTAGTGACCCCACCAGTGACAGAGGAAATAGCTGTGTGACGATCAGGATGAGGCCCGGTTCCTTTGTCTGGATGTAGGTCAAGAATGGTGGTGGTAACAAAGTGAGCAGTGGACTGCTATTAAGATACCCCTGACTGAAATAGACTTTTATTCATGAAAGGTATAAATGTATCGTCACCAATGGAGGGGAGGCCATTTAATCTTAAATAGCGTAGTGAGCTGCAGAGCTCAGCAAGCTATCAGCAACGGGTGTGTCTTGGCAACGGCCTGTTTAGTCTGTGCCACACACTATCAGCAGGATAGTATCAAATGCCAAGACCACTCACCATGGCGGATGAATGGCAGCTACATTCTGGCTGCCAGTCCACTTCGAGCCATGGAATACTGAATAGGGAAGTTTGATACTAAAACCATAGCCCCCAGCATGATAATGGCAAAATCGTGTGCTCGCCCTGGCGCTCATCAGCAACAAGGTTGTTCTCAAGGGCCAAACTACTGACTTCACTTGGCCGACTTTCCTCATATAGTCAAATCTTCTGGCCACTGTTGAAGCTATAAGGTGTCTCAACTTCACTTTTCATAATTGGGGGCACGTATATTTTGCAGTGTCAATACACTGAATATGTACTCTTGCAAACTGAATATGTCTTCTTACCTCTCAAAATATGGTCTCCATAATAGCAACACCTCTCTCACTATGTCACATTTCTTTTACATTGGCATAAGGCAGTTCAATGGCCCACATTAGGTTGTGGCAGAACAAAATTTTTGTCAAATTGTACAAAAAGGCACTCACTGTGAAAATATCTGTTATACACTACATAATAATTTATCATGCAACAGTATTAAAAAGTTACATGATAATACAAACATAACAACATTGGGGTCTCAGCAAATGGCTTAATCCTAAAATTTTCATATGCAAAATTATGCAACTCGAGACATAAAAAATTACTTTCAGATGTTCAGCGACACACTACTTGAAACACCGTATACAAATTTCCTAAGCATCTAAGTGGGATAACGAACAGGCTGCGACATAACATGGATTTAAGTAAACCAAACAGATCAGTTCTGTTTGCTGAACTTAAAAATCTCCATCAGTGTGTTTACTTGCAGATGGGATTGCTAGCATACTTAAAAGTATGATGGCACACTCTTCTGAGATGCTCCACAGTAAAAAAGATGTATTTTACTGAACTGGAAGTTGCAGTAACACAATTATGCAAATCCAATAACCATCATTCAACAGAAGTCTCTTCACATCAGATCTTACAGTTCTAAAACTAATACCGAATACGTTTACTACTTAACAGTATACATGGTCAACAGTGTCAATCTGGAATGAACTATGAAATTCACAATCCCAATACTAGACTATGAAATTCACAATCCCAAAACTAGATGTAAAAGTAATTTTCATATAGAGTATTTGGACATGTTCCACATAACAGAACAAAGTATTATACTCTGGAGACAAACGTCCACCACATAAATGGAAATTCAGTATTCACAAACAAGGCAAAATGACACATTATTATCTACTCTGTCTATAATTTATCAGGATAATTCCACTTAACAGGTTTTAAATTTCACAGCATACAGAATGCTGACAGCATTCTCTAGAAACCAGTAAAGTTACATAAATGCCTAGTGTGAAGCAGTAATTAAAACAGCAGGCTAAAAGTTTCAGAAGTGCAGCATTTTCCTTTTCTTTTCAAAGTAACTGTTTTTATATTAATTGACAATTAACTCCTGTGTGTAACAATGTGACTATATTGCCACCAACTTTAATTTATTGTCCAGTATATTTTACTGAAGCAGCTTGCAGTTGTTGATTTTCCCTATAAATGTATAGCACCATATCATCATCTGTGCAGTAACATGAGTACATTTCAACATTTGCTCTCTGAGCATCTGCACAATTGCACGTTTTGTTGAGATTGTTCAAAGAAACAACAATGGTAAACTAAATCCAGTTGTAAAACTAGGAGCAGTAGTCAAAAATCAACTAATTTCCATCTAGTGGGTGAAGTGAAAAGTAATAGGTAACACACAAAAAATTTCAATATTAGCCGTAGTGCTTAAGCGATGAATCCATTACAATTTTCAGTATAAATTATGCTTTAGTATATTTTGCAACTCAGTCACAATCCCAATATAATTCGTGATTAAATGTATCTTCATATTGATTTTGTTTAGTGAAGGAAGTAAAAAATACAGAAGCATCCCATTCCACCCGTCTGCTTTGATCCATAACGCACAAATATGGCGGAAACAACCATACACCACGACTCCAATATGGCACCTATGACGTAATCAGGTAAACATGATAAACATGAAAATACATCGAAAAACCAACACACACACACACACACGTTCCACAAAAGACCAAATGACACTAACGGGACAAGTGTGGGAAATTGGGGGTTTTTAGGTGGGGACAAAGTAAATATAAACTTTATAAACAAATTTAGACACACACTCACCCCCATACCGAACCACACAAAATGATGAAAAAAAACCGACAACACAAAACTCCCAAATTCCACTAAACACAATATCCTCTGGAATCTGACACTTCCCTTGACCTATATAGCTCAACAGCAGCTTGCGATCCCACAAATTGGATTCGACCACTTCCCTTGACCTATATAGCTCAATAACAGCTCCCGACCCCACAAATTGGAATCAAACACTTCCCTTGACCTACATAGCTCAACAGCAAGTATCAACACCGGACCACGCACAGCCACAACCACAAATTGGAATCTAACCCTTCCCATGACCTATATAGCTAAAAGGCCCGTCCACACGCAACGATCTGTCTGCGCACACCACATTTGCGCAGACAGATCGTTGTGTGTGGACAGAAGATTTGCACCAACCTGAGGTGTGTGCAAACCTGGAAGTTGGAGTTGGAGCGAAACCTCTCAAATCTGTGGGTCCAAACCACATCTGCGCAGACAAGTTGGAGCGCGTGGACAGGAGACCGCCGCAAATCTGGCGCGAATCAGCAGTTTGCTCAGTCTAGAGTTTGTATTTGTGCACACAGGACATTAAAAATGGCTGATACTCGTCAGTGTTCTCGAGAGTTTGTAAGTGAATTCATTGAAATATATAGAAACCACCCATGTTTGTGGAATAAAAGCAAAGAATATAGTAACCGAGACAAGAAGACAGCAGCATACAATGTTCTAATTGAAAAATTTTGGGCAGTTGATGCCTCGGGGAAGGAAAAAAAAAATCGTTGCGAACTGTTTACCGAAAAGAGTTATCCAAAGTTCCGAAATCTAGAAGATCTGGTGTAGCTGTAGATCTAGTATACCAGCAATGTTATGGTATTTTGATCTGCTTGGCTTTCTTAGTGATCAAGAAACACCAAGACCAAGAAGGAGTACAATTGAAGATGAAATTGGACTGTCAATGTGCGAGGAAATGGAATACAAGGTAATGTAAAACAATATATTTCACATACGTTTATCAAAAGTTTATTCAAAAGAATATATTTGTGTGCAAACATAATAGAAAATTAACTGCTGTTATAAAAAGAAACACGAATATACTTGTCCATGTTTTAGGTTCGCCCTGCAACTCTCGCAGTAAATTTACATGAGAAAACTGCTTTCGCTTTAGCAACCACTGTCTACACCATTTTGACCGCCTTCCCTGTTTCCTGTGGTTGGTCTGAATGTTCCTTGTAACACAAGTTGCGAACACAGACCACAACAGAACTTCCTCCATTTCTATATTTCAAAATAACTGAATTAAATTTTTGACATTTACGGGGAGCGTAGTCGCTTGCCACTGATATTTCTTTTCTACACCGACAGGTGGCGGTCAAGTCATAGACTGGGGTTTGTGTCGTGTGAACACACCACATTTGCAGCGATCTTTTGCATGTACAAACATCTGCACCAATGTCTGCGCAGACAGATCGTTGCATGTGGGCCGGGCTGAACAGCAGCTCCCAATCCCACAAATTGGAACTGAACACTACCCTTGACCTATATAGCTCAACAGCAACTCCCCATACTGGAACACCCACAGCCACAACCATGCATTGTAATGGAACACTTCCCTCGACCCCAACACCCAACAAATACACTAAGAACAAGAAAAATAAAAACTTTCCACAACAAAGTTCCAGCACCGCAACCTAGGTCGTCCACCACAATCTCTCTCTCTCTCTCTCTCTCTCTCTCACACACACACACACACACACACACACACACACACACAAACGAAAAAATACACAACCAAAAGAAAGACACAACCCCCCCACCCCCACCCAACTTACCCCCTCACCCCAAAATAAAATACCCATAAACAAAAACCAAACACAAAATTTAAAAAATCTCAATCACACACTACAACTCAACAAAAACTGCAACAAAATAGATCCTCCCCAAGTAAATCACAAACCAACACCCCCCCCTCACAAACAGTACCAATAACTAAGGCCCCCCCCCTGGGCCGAAACCACCCACCCCCCACCCGAACTAACCACCTTCGGCCTGTACGTCTTACTAATAGCCCTTTAAAAAAAAACTGAAAACAACAATAGCCCTCAGCGATGCTCTTCTGCCGACAGTACTCATCTAAATGAGACTGAAGGTTGGAGGAGCACCTCTTCCCCCTCCAAAGAACTGACTTAACGGGCTCCCTCATCCACTCTATAGTATTCGGTACAAGCCCCGTCTCATAATTTTTAAACTCTAAACTATGGTTAACAACCAAATGATTGTACCCCCTCTCACCCAACCCCCGATAAGAAGAAAAAATATCTGAAACTACAGTGGAACCCGGTTCTCTAAACTCCTCAATTAACCCTACTAATTCCATCTTAGACCGCTCCTCCACCACCCTGAAAACACATTTCGAACAACCCCCCCCCCTCCCCCCGGTACAACAGCCCCCCCACACCCAGAGACCAACCACAGACTAAGCCCTGCCATACTTCCTTTTCCCAAAGTGCGACTCGTCCACCTTCTCGACAACCCCAGGCCCACCCAACTTACCCCTGTACTTAATAAACTCAGAACATACTTCACAGTAAAACGAAAACCAGTCAAGCACACTCCTCTCACTCATGCCAGTCTCATGCGCACATAAACTTTGAGAGGATCTATAACAAAAGTAATATGTCAACAGCACAATCTCGCGCATGCCCAACCTAGACTTCTCAAACCAGGAACCGTGACGTATGGAGTGCCATAGGTTATCCCTAAGGCATCACCACATATAACTGTCCCTGGTCCGAGACGCCGGAACTTTTGCCAATGCCATTTCCTTCCGATAGACAGCATACTTGACCACCTCTGCAATCAACCCAAAAAGCTGTAGAAATTTGATCACATTTACTCACATTATCATACGACCTACAGCGAACAGCACTACAATAACTTTCGCGCAAAACCACTAAATAGTTAACCCACTGAAACCAACTCTGCTCGAAACACAGCCAAAACGTGAACCAGCCACTACAATCAGTAAGACCAAACTGAACCCATTACACTACACAACACGAAATCCCTAAACACACCACCAGATGGCACCACAAACCGCAACACGACGAAACCTACAAACACGCCACACTCACAAACCAAACTCCGCACCGTCGTGACATCACACACCACAACAGCCTTATGTTGCGGGTCAAAGCAAACGGGTGGGTTCGGACGCTTTGGTCGACCCGGAAGTAGTATTCAAAGATACAACCAAGGGATTGAAATTCACACACAGCCATGATTAACAAACTACACTAAGAAAACCAAGCACAAAGCATCTAATTCAAATGTATAAAAGATTCAGCATGGACTCTATCATTATCATTTGACTCTTATCTTCAACACTGCTGTTTCTCGGCATTTATAGGAGCAAAATGTTGCATGGATAAAAGTGATAAAAATCAAACTACGCAGAAATTCAAATTTCTACAAATAAAAAATGTTGAATACAATACAATGTAACAATGATAAAATAACAATGTTTACCTGAGCAGCATCAGCCTTCTTTAACCGTCTTCCTTTTGTAGCATACACTAAAGCTCTGTGGACATATCGCACTGCTACAGAGTAACAATTCCTCCTTCGCCCACGGAAATGCTGTGATTAAATTTAAAGAATTAAACTGTTAATTATGCAGAGAACTTTAATAAATCAAAGAAAACCAACTGCATTTTACATAATTCATGAATGATATGTGTACATAATATGTAGCATAATATTCATCAGATATTTGTTTATTATGTGATAAATCTTTTCTTAATTTAAGTCCCAGTTCTAGTTATTTATAATAAGAAGTGTGGCAAATCTGGAACAAACGTATGCCTCAGACTATACTACACATCAAGCTGTGAACACAACGGGGATTTCGCAGGAAGACACTATAACACACTAATCAGTAACTGACTTTGCATTTCCAGTATTAGTTTTATTTCCTGCTATTTACTCACAGTTGCCAGTATAGTCTTGCATCAATTTTGTTGGCCTGGGTCACCTCTCAGATATGAACAAGATAAAATGAATGACATTACATAAGATCTCTTTGCATTTCATGATTGGAATTTATAATCACAAACATTATTTTTGAACATCCATTTAGTCTACATCATGCAGAAGGTTGGTTGGCTGGTTAGGGGGTTAAGGGGACTCAAGAGTGAGGTCACGGGGCCTGTCCCTCCCATAGCCCTCCCCATGCCCTATCCATTATAGTCAAAGTGTTAAAGATGGAAACAGTGCCTACTATTTGGATGAAAGCATCAAAACCTGTTCAACAGTTCTTTTGTTATCAGCTAGTATCAAGGTAAGGAATTCTTTAGGTCTCTTCTTCATCGGAGTGCTATCCCAAAAACATAAAATAGGCTGCAGCAAAGGGATAACCACACTGATGAGCAATAAAAATACAGTAAAGGGGGGATAAAAGAGGCAGCTGGCAGAGGAAATATAATTTAGAGTCCCCCAGACCCAGCATGCAGCAGAGATGGCCCCATTCCAACTGCCCCGCCCCTTCCCCAAAAGCAGTTTACAATATTGTATCCATGGAGAAAAAAAAAAAAACACTCTCAGAGAATACAAAGAGCTATGTCAACTGTCCATACATCATCCACTAACATTAGAGGCAAACAATCTGAAAGACAATGGTTACCATGCCCATGGACAGTCAGAAGGGGAGAGAAATCCACCAGAATGTGAGCTAATGTCTGAAGTGCCACAACTACAATATGAGATTGGCTCATCTCACAAGATAAAACTGTAGGTTAATCTGGTGTGACCAATGTGGAGACAACATACAAAAGTTGATTACTCCAGGGGATGGGGGGAGGGACCGAGGGACACAATGCTATACAGCAGTTGTCTCCTTGATAGTGCAGAGTTTAGAGGAGACAGAAGCCCATTAGATGTTGCTCCATCTCTGCACGGAGATATGTTCCATTTGTGCCCTCAAGTCTGCATCTGGGACTATCAAAGCAAATGTTGGGCATGTAAGTGCTCCAGTAGCCAACCTATTTGCCACTCCTGTAGCCAACCTGTTGGCCAGTTCACTCCGT